>NC_056733.1:732178836-732329173 GCF_019279795.1 Protopterus annectens
TATATATATATATATATATATATATAAAATACACATATATATATACATATATATATATATATATACACACACACACACACACACACATATATATATATATATATATATATATATATATATATATATCCACATAAAGGTGCAGAGTGATGTAGTGCTGCAGCTACTTATGCACCAAATGTAACCGGAGGCATGTGGAACTAGTACTGTGAGCTATAGTGTGTAATAGTATGTAGGTAGGAGTTGTAATCTGACAGTCACTGTGTGTGTGTGTGTGTGTGTGTGTGTGTGTGTGTGTGTGTGTGTGTGTGTGTGTGTGTGTGTGTGTGTGTGTGTATGTAGCTATTGCCCATCAGGCCTGCATCTGTGCAATGGTCAATTGTTTTATGGCCCTGTGATTAGCATCCTCCACAACAGTGGCCTCCCTGGCAACAGCTGCTGATGTCATCCACCTTAACAGCACTGGCAGGCACTCCCAAATCATGTAAGCTCCATGGCGTATGTGATAAGCATTTAGTGCTGTAGTATATACTACTAGATAGGTAACGGTTCTAATCTCAGAATGGTCAAGTCTGTGAATGTGTGTATAACTATATCCCCTTGCAGCAGTGTGCCTATCTATATGCAATGGTTACACATTTTAAGGCCCTTTCTACCCCCCATTGGCCTCCTTTACAGGGACTGCTGATGTCATCCACCTTAACAGCAGTGCAAACATTTCCAAAACACATAAGCTCCATGGTGCTTGTGATAACTGCTTAGTGCTATAGTATATGCTACTAAATAAATAGGTGTTCTACTCTCAGAAAGAGCAAATGTGTGTGTGTGTGTGTAACTATACTCTCTTGCAGCAGTGTGTCTGTCCTGCCTATGTGTGTGCAATGGTTATACATTTTAAGGCTCTGTGAGTGCCTGCTGCCCCTAAATAGCCCACATCTACCTATGCAGAAATGCTATCTGCCACCACCTAAATTTCTAGGTACAGAACACTCATGTGACACATATCAAGGGTGGTACGCCTTGTCATGGGGTAGACATGCAGGATTATGTTGTCTACTCCATAGCCCATGACACACTACTCTGCACAGACGTGCCTAAGTAACTATGCACATATAAAGCCTTACCTTGCTGATGTCATATTTCTGCTTTGCTACCATGCCATCCTGAGTTGCTGTATTGCCACCAAGTCTCCACAGTGTAGCCACTCAGACCCCTGTAACAGAAACATACAAAGTTCTGAGAGACACCTTTCAGTCTGCGACACCTCCGCCAATTTAACATCATGTAACAAAGTAACAAACATGTTAATGTGTACTCATGACACATGTCAGCAGAGAGCATCTGTCATGTCATAACAGAACCACAGTAACAATGTCATGTAATGTACTATAGTTACCTTGTGCATCAGACACATATTTGCATGTCCCCGCATCAATGGTATGGATGGCAGGGATGTGGCACAGGTATCATCACATGCATAGGGTGCGGTGTGGGGGTGCTAGAGGCCTATGCTGTGCCAAACAGTTTACAGCATGTGTGGGAGTCAGGAAGGGGTGGTGGTCAACTGGGCCATGGATTGGTGCCATGTATGTCTGTTGGTGACCTGCATGAGACACTGATGTATGAGTGTGTGTGTGTACACAGTCAAGCCATGTGCTAGCCCTACACATGGACAGCAGTGGACCTGACATGGCAGACTGGACAGTTCACCATCTCCAGCCATGAACATGGGAACTGGCTCTGCCAGGAATGGCACTGGCACCACCATCCCCAAGGTCAGATGGGGTACTAGTTGCTGATGGTGACTGTTGTCTGCTGAGCCCATGTCCCTCACGGGACAACCCAGGACCACTTGCTCATGGCCTGTTCTGTCATGCTGTGGACAGCACCCTCCCTTCAGTAGTGCTGGAGGTACTGCCACTACAGAAGCATGAGTGTGCATGACCATGTGGAATCTCAGCAGATGTTGTTACTGACCTACAGCCATGTCTCCAATGCACTACTCCCACCACATGTTCTAGCACAGACAATGTGCAGTTAAGGACTGAAAATGTCTCACCCTTCCGTCTGTTCACTACATCAGTGAAATGATGCATGGCATCATCAATGTTGTGGATGGAGTCACAGATGCCAGACAGTGATGCATCCATGATCCTGAGCATCCATCTGGTGTTGCATTTGGAATGTGCCAGTTTCTCCATGATAGACCAAAATATGTGTCAAATGACTTGTGATGTGATGCCTGTGATAGGTGGTGGATGGGCAGTAGTCCTCCTTTGAGCACCCCTGTCAAACGGCCTGTGTGGGACCTCACCAGCTGTCTGGCTATGGCTAGTGTCTACAGTCACTGATGCCATAGTTGCCACACTCTCCTGTTTAATGGTGCCACACTGTGACTGTTCATTATCTGTGGCTGCAGGGAACTGGGTATGTGTGGGCATACTGTGTGTGGGACATTGGGGGAGGAAGTGGGATGTCAACCCATGGGCAGATTCAACCCCCAACAACCCCACCTGTGCCTCACTATGGCCACCATCATCATTGGAGTCCAATGAGACTCTGACATCAGGTTGTGAGGTGGAAGACAGAACTACATTAATACCTGCACTATTATGGCTGCTGATCCACACGCACACATATAGGTGAGGTGCCACAACTGCATTATACATACCACATCTTAATTCTGATCCCATGTACAACACACAAGCAGACTACAACATACACAAACAAGACAGGCCCTTAATAACATGCACTGCAGCTACGTTCATTTAATGTTGCCAGTACTATACACCTGTGAAATAAGCAATATGTCTCCCTCAGATTCTGACAAATATGGATGGACAATGTCTTACATTTTATCCTGCCCATCTGGTTGATGGACCTACACCTAAAGCAGAGTGCACCCATCTTCACCATACTATTACCCTCTGTATAGCAGACTGCATAGACCTTCACAAACATAAGTGCAAATATGTTAAAGCTCCTGCAAATACACTGCTGTGATTACCAGTTCAATGCACTGCAGTGAACCCCTCCAAATCTGAACATACAAGTATTGTACTCTGGCTAAGCATAACAGTTATACCATCTTTGCGTGTCACCTGATACCTCTGCTATTTTGTAAAAAGTATGTGTATATGTATTTTAATAAAACTTTTAAAATACAAATACAAATGTTCGTGGCACAAATGTAAAAAAGAACAAAAAACATTCAAAACAACCACTCTCTTGATACAAATGGTTACCTAAAAATAATCATTTATGTTCCCAATCCTCACTTCTTTATTTAGTCACCTTTTTAAAATCTTGCTATGTCAATTTGTCACCCTTTTCCCTCAACATAGGAGTTATAGAAATAAATTAATTTAGACCAGGTGGGGATATAGCTGCTGTTCTTAATTGTCATAAGGTCTCTTTTTTACACAACATTTTTTTCCAGTCCCACCTCTGGGATTGATAGAGACCTGTTCTAAGATAACAAAT
Organism: Protopterus annectens; assembly: GCF_019279795.1. Classification (NCBI taxonomy): domain Eukaryota; kingdom Metazoa; phylum Chordata; order Ceratodontiformes; family Protopteridae; genus Protopterus; species Protopterus annectens. Next base: position 732,182,317 of record NC_056733.1, read on the forward strand.
GTAAACTTTTTAAAATCTTTGCAAACCAAGGAATGTTTGTATAATGCATTAGTTTCTTTCCTGTGCTTAAGGTCTTATATGTGTTCATATATCCTCCTTTTTAGCACACACTTGGTTTTCCCGACATAAAACACTGAGCAGGAGTAACAATTTGCCAAGTATACTAACTTAGTTGAAGCACAGTTTCCTTTTTTAAAACTGATCTTATTTGAAATGTTATTGTCCAGGGTGAAATGTTGATTATTTTTAGGTAATTTGCATCAAGATGCTGGTTGTTTTGAATGGTTTATGTTTTTTTCTTTTTTTCTTTTTTACATTTGTGCCACGAACATTTTTATTTGGATTTTAAAAGTTTTATTAAAATCAGATACACATATGTTTTACAAAATGGCAGAGGTATCAGGTGACACATAAAGATGGTATTTCACTGGACATGTTTTAACCAATCACATTGGCAGTGATACTATTTAAATGGTTTTAGATTTGTAAAACATTGATTCTGATGAAGTCCTCAGTTTCTTCGGGATGAAAGCACTTAATCTGTGTTTGATTTTAATAAATGGAAGGTGTGGAAACCTACTAGACCGCCAGTGTATTACAGTCCTTTACATTTTGGTTTTAGTGCCTTTCCTGACTGTAACTTGCAACAGATTTGTTTTTTAAGCATAACAGTTGTGTGTACGGCATACTGGAAGCCCTTAACATTTTTAGGGTATATATGCGCCATACCAAAACAGTTTCACACTCATTGGCTACAGGATGTTGGACTCAGGCCACACCAGATGTACCTATGGAAATGTGAGGGAGAGGTATTGTCAGCAAACCAGTGGCGGCTGGTGACTTCAAATCAAAAGGGGGGGCTGCAGAAGACAGCTGAATGGGTGTGGCCAACTAGAAAGGGGTGGAGCTATGCTAAAAAACAGAAAAACTGTGACTTTAATTAAATATGCTGCCCTGGGTGGAAAACCATCATTATGAGAGTCCAATCAAGACAAAATGAAGTGTAGAAAAAAAAATATTCCAATGCATCGACTACATGACAGCCTACTTAATATCTAGATGGAAACAAAAAGGTTGTGAGGCATGAAAAAATAAATTACTTTTTAAATACATTACTGGAATGCCAGTCAAAATCAAGTATAAAAAAACAAGCAGTACTCAACTCAAACCACTTCTCCTTGCACTGCAGTTCTAATTATAATTTATATTCAGCTTTATAAAAGTACCAAATAACATACTGAAAGTAGCAATCTCTGTGATACCCCCACTTGTAAAAATGTTTCTTATCCAAAAAAGACCTGCTGTCTAACAACAACTATCTACTTGTCTAATGGGGAAAACATGATCAAAGTAAAACGTGAACAGCAAACAAGAAATGAGCTCAAGATAAATTACTTAAGGGATTACTGCACAGGTTATGGACCACACATGATAGATTGGCATTTTGTTCATTTACTTGTAAAGCCTGCAAAGATGACTGCAAGTTTCCAACAAATGTAATGAGGTTCTGAAAATACTGTAATCCTGTCCTTAATTACAAATATTATCATATGCATTTCAATACCCAAGGCTTATATGCTATCTAGTTATGTAAATATTCTCTGCATGGCCACAAAAAAAGGCTTTCACAACAAAAAGGCTTTCAATGTTGGTAATTCTTTAACAGTATACTTATTAAGCTTACGTGCATTTTACAATCTCAGACAAGTTTACCTGATGGTCATTAAAGCATTGCTAGTTAAACGCATACCAACAGGTACTGCAACAACATGCATTTTCTGAATAAGAAGCGTAAAGCAACAGTATAAAAATATGACAGAAAACCAGAACATTCTGCAAAAATCAAGGACAGATGAAAAGCCACTGTAGTACTTGTGTCTACCTTGGATGGTGGGATAATCTGCATACTTACACTGCATAACTGTTCCTTGCCTTGCTTGGACACATCCAGAGTAACTACATGGGGGAGTGGGGTACAACAAATATGTCACAATTTGAAATGTCTCTGGCTAACGGTGATGGCCCTGACCCATTTGTCATACATCTCAACCTCAGAGCAAGAAATCTGGACAAAACTATAAACAGAAGTGGGACAAAGGCCCAAAAATTAGGACAATTTTAAATATTGCTCTTATAAACTTAGAAAGATAATAGAATAGTAGGTCTTGCATTAGTATGAATTTTCTGAAGGGTATGAAATCTGAAAACTCAAATGTCTGTCATTATTTTCTAACTTCATTTTTTAATGATTTGCCACTAATTTGCCCGAAAAACACAATTTTATGAAAAACAGACCAGAAATGTGATGCAAAAATATAAAACAGCCACACAATACAACTGGGAACCTGTCAAAGAAGGGACACTTTTTAACATTAATACTGTTAACTTGAGCAGCTGACAAAATAAGAGAATCTACATGCATTTCTGAAATTAAAAGTAATCTATAACTCTGATCCTTACAATTTCTTATTAATTGTAAACCCTCCATGATTTCTTCCAAATTTGCTATTTTGCGGAGGGATTATTAGGGGAAGACCAACACTTTGAGCCAAAATCGAGGACAGTTGGGAAGTTTGGATATAGCTAATTCTATAAAACAATTTATTTGCATGTAGCTCAACGCAGGAAATCCAGACAAGGGCAAATATATTGGGGGAACATACAAACAGTACTAAAAATTGTATAAACTTAGACAGTTGACAAAATAACAGGTCTTGCTTTAGCATGCATTTTTCTGAAAGTATGAAGTCTGAAACTCAGTGTCTGTCATTATTTAGTGACTTAATTCCTAAATGATTTGCTAGAAAACCACAAATGTTATGAGGAACAAACCAAAAATAAGAAGCAAAAATCTATTCACTCTGCAAAAATCTGGACAGTTGAGAGGTATAGTTCAGCCGAGGCTGTCTGAGTTTGGTCGAATGGGGCCACCCCCTGTAGCCATTCCAATGTCCCATTATTTGGCTATTTCACCCCATTTACTATAAACACTATAATGTGCATACTGCTTTACTTCTATAATGATTTGGATTTCATTTAAAAGTTTTATTTTACATTTTACAGCAGAAACACTAATAGACATCTGCTAAACAAAGCAATGCAGTCTCACAATGAAAACAGACTTAGCATTAAAACATCTCTGCCCTTGAAACTCACATTCATTGAAACAGCATTGAAACCCATATTCAAATAAAATACATCTGGCCAGTGGCAGATAAAGATTAACTTTGAGCTGTTTTCAAATCATAGGCTCCTAACACAGGAAACATACATGTGTTCTATGATGCACCTTCCTGACTGTATTAAATTATATTCATTGTATAATACAGTACAGTTGTTAGAAGGTGTTTTAAATTTAATGTTTTGAATATTTTTCCAGTAAATAAAACAAAATGCTTGCACCAATAATGACAAAACTGTCCAATTCAGAACACTGCCATCGTAAAAGTCTACTCAGACTTCTACAGTCCACCAGTATCAGTAAATATGCACAATCTCTGCAGAAGTAAAAGTCATCTAAACAATTTCACATTAAAGAGATCTATAACTAATGAAGAGGTTGCTGCTAGCAAACAACATTATATTTCATTGTTTCATCTACAAATAAAGTGCCTGTTGCCCTTGAGGAATAAATTGCCTATTTTGCATTAAAAAATGATAAGCTAATAAAATTGCAATAGGAAATGGATGGCAAACTGATAACATTTTCATAGTTACTAGGTATCTCTGCTAAAGAGGACATTCTCTTCTCAGGACTGCAGCATCCACCCCCTTTAAAGTACAATCCAGTACAGCAATGTATCTACATACAGTGGGAGTAGAACCCACAGCCTTCTGCATCAAAAGCAAGTACACTATCTGTTGTGTTATTAACAATGCATACAGACTCAACATAAGCAGCACTAAACTTAACTTCCCCTGAAGCTCTCATCTCCTTGTAAAATCCACTTGACACCCAACTGTATCTTTCAACTTCAGCACCAGAAATTTGGAAAAAGCCAAAGCACAAAAACCAGAGACATGTTTTAAACATTGCTTGTATAATCTTGGAAAGTTGCTAAAATAAAATACTACGTTACTACCATGCATTTCACTGCCAAGTCTTGAACACAGGATTCTGTGCATGACAGTCAAAGCAACATACCACTATGCCAAATCAACTGTCTTTGGAAACACGGCAAGACTGAAACTTAAATGGCTATCATTTAGTGAATTCAGTTCTCACCATAGCTCTCAACCTCTTAGCACAAAACACCTGGACAAAGCCAATAATGGGGGAATACAGCCCCAAAAATAGGGACACATTTCAAATATTGATCTTATAAACTTAGGAAATTGCTAGAATAAAAGGTTTTGTGTTACTATGTACTTTCTGAAGAATATGATAAAAGGTTTTGTATTGCTATGTACTTTCTAAAGAATATGAGGTCTGAAATTCAAATGCCTGATATTATTTAGTGAATTAAATCCAGAAAAAACACAGATTTTATGAGGAACAGAATAGAACAAAAATATGAGTAGGTTTCACAAGTGATGGTGGGTAGAGAATTCACACTCTTGCTACCTGCACTCAAGGTACAGGGTTTGAGTCTGAGTTATTCTCTAACCCACTACTATTGTCTGAGTCTCTGTAGCCACCAGCAAGGCATACATGAATTTCCTTGGCTCATAAAACAAACCAACCTGTTAAACTCATATGTTGAGGATTATTCAATTTACTAGATCTCCAGTGATTTCCATGCATACTTGTTACATACCGACATAAATAATTAATTCCACGTTTAATGCAGAAAGATACATATACCTGATAAAGTCTCTGGATTCCATAAAATCATATAATGTTGCTGCCTTCATGTTCAGTTGCCACAACCACTTTCTTGATAAGTAGCAAACAGAAATTTCTGTGTGTAGTTATGTGCTCCCTCCCTTTATTTACTCATGATAAGAAAATAATGCATACAGTAAATTCATCATGTGACACTGTGACTGGAATATAATAGATTGTTTTATATAACAAAGCCATTCCAAAGCATTACTCAATAAGATCAGTAGGTTAAACAGTGCTGTTACACTGTCAATAACTATAGTAAAAGCTGAATAACTGAAAGCATTGGGCAAATTAGTAAATTATGTTTCACCATTACTAATTTAGTAGTGCTGGCTGTGGTCCAGTGTGATCAGCTCACTGTCCCTATTTACCAACCAACCAAGGAAATAAAATCTTTGTAATTGTTTAGACTAAAGACAAGAAGAAAAGAAGGCTGCAAAAATCTATTATGCACAATACTCATTGTGATTTACTTCACACACACACACACACACACACACACACACACACACACACACACACACACACACACACACACACACACACACACACACACACACACACACACACACACACACACACACACACACACACACACACACACACACACACACACCTACCTGAGAAGTCCTAAGTCCCAGCCAGCTCCAGTTCATGAAAGAAAGATAAGGTCCCAGTCATTGGCAAGTCCCATAATCCAAATGTACAATATTCCCACAATAATAGGACCCAGTCATTGATAAGCAAATGTAAAATGTTCCCGTGAGAACAGGCTGGATATCCTGCCTGCAGACATTGCAGTCTGGCCTCCTTCCAGTCTGTGAGGGTGTAACCGCACAGACTCCTGGGCATTTCTGCAGTCTGCTGCCTTCTTTCTAATCTGGACTGCTCTTAACTCAGTCTGGATTAGTTCCGGGAATGCATGCGTGAGTGCAAGTTCCAGAAATGCTCACACGCATGTGCAGAGTTGGTTCTGGGAGTTATTTTTATTTTTTATTTTTAATTTTCTTTAGTTATTGTAACTTATGTTTTTCATTTTTAGCTGGGGTACTGCAGTCCTGCAGTCCAATAGGACAAGCCACTCCTGCAGCAAACACAAATGTGGCATTGTTACAGGATAATATGTGCGTATATCAACATGTACAGTAGGAACTGTGATACTGCCCACATTGCTAACATTCTAAGCATGTGTGCACAAGTATGTGTTACAAACAACCCCCCCAATGCAGATTGACCTGACATCCATGTACTGGTATGCAGAGGCTGCCACAATGACTGACTGCTACAGTAATACAGTGATGCACGCAAGGGGCTTATCTGGACACTCCTCTGCTGTGGAAGCTGTGCCACTCACCTCCACGATGTATGGAGTGATGGATGCTAGGGAGCCGGTGGGCAATCCCAGGTTTGCCAGGAACTCCTCTGTGGCCAAGAGTGGTTGTTCTGCTGCAGGCCTTCCACCGGTAACAGCATGGTCCCTGGCCACAGCAGCAGCCCTTTGCCATTCAGCATTTATCATGTCTATAGCCCAATGTCAGACCTGCTTGTAGCTTCTGTCCTGTAGCCCTACTTGGTTTACTGATGCGATGAAGTCAGCCCACAGTGCAGCATGTTGCTTCCAATTCTGTTAACTCCTGTACAGCAGTATGTTGTGATGTGGTCTGAGGCCATCCAGGAGTACATAGGTTCATAAGTTCATAGGTAGGTACTAGGCTATTGGCCCTAGGGCCTTTACAAGCCTAGCCAAAAAGGTACGCTGGCTTTCGCCATCCAAAAAAATTATTTTCCTGTGCCTCTGTCAAGCAGAACCACAAAAGTGATCCCTGGGGTGAATTTCCTATTACCCATCCAATCATCAAGACTTTTCTTGAAAAGTGCTAATGAGGAGATCTGTTTGACATAGATATGTAGTCTGTTCCAGAGTATGGGAAGTATCTGGGACAGGAATCTATCCCTCCAGCATGTTCTGTTTATTGTGGTGACAAGGTTTAGGTCCCTAGAGCATGTAGCTCGGAGGGATTGGGATTTCTTTAAGTGGAGCATGTCCAACAGCTCTGGGTTTGACATAGCTTTGTATGTTAGGCAGAGATCGCCTCTGAGTAGGTGATATGTGACAGAGTAAAGCTGGAGTTTTTTTAGATGGTCTGCGTAAGGCATCTGTTTGAGGCCAGTAATCCTCTTTGTGAGGTATTTTTGCAGCCTTTCCAGTTGTTGTAGATGTCTTGTGAGGTACATACCAAAAGGGATATTGTACTCTATAATGGGTCTAATGAGTGATGAGTAGAGGGGCACAATGACCTCTTTTTTTCTGGATGAGAAACCTTTTGTGATGAGGTGTGCCACATAGAAGGATTTCCTGACCACTGTGGTGATGTGATTATCAAAGGAGAGACTAATGTCCACCTGTGTCCCAAGGTCTCTTATCACACTTTCGGTGTTAAGTAGACTACCACCTATGTGGTAGTTCATGGGTACAAAGTTTTTACCAAAGGGGATGACAATGCACTTTATGGCACTGAGCTTGAGACCATGGCTTTGACACCAGGCATCTGTCTCAGTGAGGCCTTTTTGTAGGATGTCCACATCGTTAGTAGTTTTGATTATGGCTCCTAGTTTGCAGTCAACTGTGAATTTAGTCACCCAAAGACCTTCTGTATTAGCCTGTAATTCAGAGAAGTAGATACCAAACAGGAGAGGACCCAGGACTGAACCCTGTGGTACTCCACTTTTCACTGGTCTGAAGTCTGATTTGAGTCTGCTACTTTCACAGTGTGGGTTCTGTCAGTAAGCCAGTTGGCAACCCATCTTGTGACATAGGGATTTATACCTATTTTGGTGAGTTTATCTATAATTCCAGAGTGGGGGATAGTGTTGAATGCCTTGGCGAGATCTAGATAGGCTGTATGAACCACCTTACCCTCATCTATTGCTTTGGTGACTACTTCAAAGAAGTCTATCAGGTTTAGGAGACATGATCTGCCTTTTACAAACCCGAACTGTGTGGGGTCCAGAGTTTGGAGATCTCCAATGTCTTTGTTTATGAGTTCCACGATGATACATTCCTTGGCCTTGCAGACCAGGCTCGTCAGGCTAATGGGGCGGTAGTTCCCGGGGTCTGTTGTGGCCCCCACTTTGTGGAGTGGGATAACCGTTGTGGTGCACCATTCAATGGGCACAAAGCCTGAGGTGAGGCTGAATTTGAACATGGTACTTAGGTGGGGTGCCAGTTCATTCTGTAGTTCATGTAAAAGGCAGCCTGGGATGTTATCAGGTCCCATGGATGCTGTGTTCTTGGCTTTGGAGAGTGAGGTTTTTACCTGTGCAGCCATGATTACAGGAACTTTGCATTCTTCCGGTATAAAGATGGGCCCTTTAGGGGGTGAGAGGGGGGGTAAAGTTAGCACTGAACCAATCTGCCAGGATGTTGGCAATATCAGTTGGTTCTGTATATTTAGTGTCATTGTGCTGTAACTCAGAGCAGATCTGAGTGTTGCCATTGAGATTCTTGACATAGCTATAGAATGCTTTGTGGTTGTCTTTAGAATCAGTGGTGATTTTATTTTCATAACTAGCTTTGGAGGATTTTATGAGGGATCTCAGCTTCTTACTGAGGCTGACCAGGGAGTTCCTCCAATCATGGGATTTTACTCTTTTTTGCAACAGTTTCTTTCTTCTGTTGTACAGTTTGTTTATGCAGAAGACCACCAGATTGGCTTCCTTTTTTTGGAGGACAGCATCTTGGTTCTGTTAGGGATAGCATGATCCATGCACTCGTGTAAGTGCTTATAAAGTGCATTTGTGTAGGATTCAGCAGTTATACCTCTATTGTCCATCTGCATGGGTGTTGTGAAGTTTGGCACTTCTGTCTTAAGAAGCGTGAAGTTGGCTTTGGAGAACTTTTTTAGAGTTGTTTTCCTAATGGGGGGTGGGAACGGGATGTGGATGTCTAGGGTGATTAGCTTGTGGTCGGATCTGACCAACGAGGAGCTGACCTCTGGTGTGGAACACCGGTCACCCATGTTGGTGATGACCAGGTCTAGGATATTGCTGCCCTGGCAGGGGTGTGGATAAGTTGATCCAAGGCATTGGAATTGATGATTTCCAGAAAATGTTGAGTTTGGTACATGAGTAGTTTTCCCAGTTAATGGTAGGGTAGTTGAACTCACCCATTATTAGAGTGTTGGGTTGTACCTTAATATTTTCCAGTGTATCAAGAAAAGAGGAGTAGGAATCCTGGGGCATGTTGGGGGGTCTGTAGCAAGCTGCAATCTGGATTGTGGTTTTGCCCAGAGTTAGTTGCACTTGGATAATCTTGGATGCATTATGCTGAGCAACTAGCTTGGAGGTGTGGATATCCTTAATAAATACGGGCACACTTCCACCTTTAGTGTTTCAGTCCAGGTTTGGTGGCCGAAAGGTGTGGTATGAATTATAGCCTGGTAATGCAGGGGTGCTCTCTGGAGCTTTGAACCAGGTCTCTGTCACTGCACAGATGTCAATGTTCTCCATTTTAAGGAGTGCCTCAAGTGAGTGCATTTTGAGGTTTAGACTTCTAGCATTGAGTAGCGTTACCCTCAGATTTTGCTTGCTTGTACCTGTTATGGTGGTGAATTTGTCATTTGAACCTTGCCTAAAAAAGGCACTATAGGGGTGGCAAGAGCCTTTGCCAGTATCTGGAATCCCAAGGGCGACAGGTGTAGGCCATCTCTGGCAAAGCAGCGTGGTCTGTCGATCATGTCATCCCAGGCAGACAGATACTGGATCCCCTTAGAATGACACCAGAATCTTAGCCAATTGTTAAAGTCAATCATTTTGTCCTTGTACTGTGGTATCATTCTGGGTGATGGCAGGATGCTACTCAGGGCTAGGGTCATACCTGCCTGGGCTACAAGATCAGAGAGCTCCTCCATGTCTCTTTCATGTAGTCCAGGGAGGTATGTCCCAGGTCATTCCCACCAACATGGACAATGACAGAGTCGTATTTGTACTTGTTGTGGAGTGACCTGAGTGCGTGCATTATGTGACAGATCATGGCACCTGACAGGCAGTTGACAGTAACTTTTTCCTTGTTTAGCCTGGTGAGTGGAACATCAGTGTGCCTGACTATAGAGTCACCTATGACTAGAGTGTTGGGCACGTTATGCCTTATGGGCTGTAGTTGAGTGGCACACTGAGTATGTGGGCTATGTGTCATTTGGGTTGTGTTGGGGGGGTTGCTTGCATTTCTGCTTTGGAGGTCTTGGTTGTTTGGGCATATTTTTACTGAGAGCCTCTGCGAATGTAGGTGTGTGTTTTGTGCTTCTGTGTGTGTGTTTGGTGGTGTAGGTTTTGCGGGACTATGTGATGAGTGTGGTGCAGTGCAAGTGTTTACCTTCTCCTCTTGACTGTCTAGTCCAGTCTTCGGTGAAGAGAGCTTTGCTTCCAGTTTGGCTATATAAGTGCATCTCTCACAGGTCATAGTGTTGGGTGGTAGGAGGAGAGGGCTGTCTGTGTACATGAGGCAATTGCTGCATTGTCCCAAGATGCCCAGATTCATCAGGTAGACAGGAGAAAACACCGGGAGCTGACCTTTAGACATGCCTGAATAGGTGCTTATTTATTAAGTACTAAAAGCTGTTTTCCTCTAGACAAGTGAGGAAAGTTGAGTGCTGTAGTAATTTTTAACTTCTTTAGTGCTTACAATGAGTTCTGAACAAGTGCTGAGCTCAAAGAAATAGATTTGAGTGCTAAAACTAAAAAGCTGTCTAGTTGCAAGGCAAAATTTGAAGAATACACTTTATGATGCCAGGAATAGTTTAACCTTAGTTAAGTGGGGGGGAGGCTCAGGAGCTCACAAACAGTCCTGGGCACAGCAAATCCGTATCTGGACAAGACCTGCCACAGGAAAGGGGGGACGCAAGCTTAGAATGTTTTTTTTTCAGTTAAAGTGGAAATGGAGAAAGCTGGAACAGAAGTTAATTAAGCGTTAAGAATCTGAGTGGGTTGGCCTTTACAAATGTTCTTTATTAGATTGAATGAACTAATTGACATTAGACTGGGAGAAGTGTCACAGATCAAATGCAAAGGGAAAAATTACAGTTCCTAGCTGTAGCCACTAAATGAAAGTTTTAAACAGATCAAGGAGCAAGCAGTCTAGAGAATGCTTTTAACTGTAAACAGACAATTATAGTAATGCACACTATTACAGTTCCTAGCTGTAGAACACAGAAACCTCAAAAATCAAAATGCACAGAAAAGCTCGGCTAGAGCACTCACAAACAGAAAATACAACTCACAGTATGAAAAAGCAGTTTACAGTTAAGTAATTCAGTAAACATGCAATTACAGTAATGAAACAGTATCTAGCAATGAAAAATACAGTTACAACAGTATAAAACAGTACATAAATGCAGTGAAACAATAAAAAAGCTTTAAACAGTGCAAAATATAGTAGATCTATTGTATAGCACAAGTATAAGCATTTCAGAAGTACAGTTCAGTGAAATAAGTGTAAGAAATAACTTATCCTGCTCTGGGAATCTTAAGGAATTTCAACTTAGTTTCAGTAATGCAATACAATCCTCAGCCTGAGGAATACAAGGTTTTTGGCAGCAGAAAAAGGTGGTTGCTCATCTGTACACATCATTTCTGAAAGATAAGAAGAACATCACAGGACCTCTATCATACCCCACCATCTATCAATACAGTATGTATGTGGTTGTATCAACACCTGATCTTGCATTTTCCTCCTCATTTTGATTTTTCTGCTACTTGCTGCTTGTTCTCTAAAAGTGTTCTTTTTCCTGCCACTTGCTGCTTGTTCTAAAAAGTCTTTAACTGCATCTTTTCTGTTGCATTTATCACTGCTTGTTTATAGCCTTTCTAAATTGTAAGTGTTATTCTAAGCCTCCTACTTTTGGTTTAAGCACCTGGACTTTAGGCCCACTCCTTAGGTCTCCCTGGATTTTCTCCCTCAGAGTCTGACAAATATCGATGGAAATTGTCCTACAGTTTCTCCTGCCTGTCTGGTTGATATGGGCATCCTGACACAGTGTAGCAACTGCCTCATGTACATGGACAACCATCTACTACCACCACCTAGGAACACAATTAGTGAGAGATGCAATTACATTAGGAACCTAGAGTCAATGCAGTATATCTGGCACCAAAAGGTTGTCAGCACACACACCCCACACCTATGCAACACATACCCACAGGGCCTCAATATAAACATACCCAAACAAATGTGGCGATGTGATTATCAAAGGAGAGACTAATGTCCACCTGTGTCCCAAGGTCTCTTATCACACTTTCAGTGTTAAGTAGACTACCGCCTATGTGGTAGTTCATGGGTACAGAGTTTTTACCAAAGGGGATGACAATGCACTTTATGGTACTGACCTTGAGACCATGGCTTTGTCACCCGGCATCTGTCTCAGTGAGGCCTTTTTGTAGGATGTCCACATCGTTAGGAGTTTCGATTATGGCTCCTAGTTTGCAGTCATCTGCGAATTTAGTCAGCCAAAGACCTTCTGTGTTAGCCTGTACTTCCGAGAAGTAGATACCAAACAGGAGAGGACCCAGGACTGAACTCTGTGGTACTCAACTTGTCACTGGTCTGAAGTCTGATTTGGAGTCTGCTACTTTCACAGTGTGAGTTCTGTCAGTAAGCCAGTTGGCAACCCATCTTGTGACATAGGGATTTATACCTATTTTAGTGAGTTTATCTATAATTCCAGAGTGAGGGATGGTGTTGAACGCCTTGGTGAGATGTAGATAGGCTGTGTGAACCACCTTACCCTCATCTATGGCTTTGGTGACTACTTCAAAGAAGTCTATCAGGTTTAGGAGACATGATCTGCCTTTTACAAACCCGAACTGTGTGGGGTCCAGAGTTTGGAGATCTCCAATGTCTTTGTTTATGAGTTCCACGATGATACATTCCTTGGCCTTGCAGACCAGGCTCATCAGGCTAATGGGGCAGTAGTTCCTGGGGTCTGTTGTGGCCTCCACTTTGTGGAGTGGGATAACCGTTGGGGTATGCCATTCAATGGGCACAAAGCCTGAGGTGAGGCTATGATTGAACATGGTACTTAGGTGGAGTGCCAGTTCATTCTGTAGTTCATGTAGAAGGTAGCCTGGGATGTTATCACGTCCCATGGTTGCTGTGTTCTTGGCTTTGGAGAGTGAGGTTTTTACCTGTGCAGCCATGATTACAGGAACTTTGCATTCTTCCGATATAAAGATGGGCCCTTTAGGGATGAGAGGGGGGTTAAAGTTAGCACTGAACCTATCAGCCAGGATGTTGGCAATATCAGTTGGTTCTGTATATTTAGTGTCATTGTGCTGTAACTCAGAGCAGATCTGAGTGTTGCCATTGAGATTCTTGACATAGCTATAGAATGCTTTGTGGTTGTCTTTAGAATCAGTGGTGATTTTATTTTCATAACTAGCTTTGGAGGATTTTATGAGGGATCTCAGCTTCTTACTGAGGCTGACCAGGGAGTTCTTCCAATCATGGGATTTTATTCTTTTTTGCAACAGTTTCTTTCTTCTGTTGTACAGTTTGTTTATGGCAGAAGACCACCAGATTGGCTTCCTTTCTTTGGAGGATAGCATCTTGGTTCTGTTAGGGATAGCACGATCCATGCACTCGTGTAAGTGCATATAAAGTGCATTTGTGTAGGATTCAGCAGTTATACTTCTATTGTCCATCTGCATGGGTGTCGTGAAGTTTGCCACTTCTGTCTTAAGAAGCGTGAAGTTGGCTTTGGAGAACTTTTTTATGGTTGTTTTCCTAATGGGGGGTGGGAGCGGGATGTGGATGTCTAGGGTGATTAGCTTGTGGTCAGATCTGACCAATGAGGAGCTGACCTCTGGTGTGGAACACCGGACACCCATGTTGGTGATGACCAGGTCTAGGATATTGCTGCCCTGGCAGGGGTGTGGATAAGTTGATCCAAGGCGTTGGAATTGATGATTTCCAGAAAACGTTGAGCAAAAGAGTTGGTACATGAGTAGTTTTCCCAGTTAATGGTAGGGTAGTTGAAATCACCCATTATTATAGTGTTGGGTTGTACCTTAATATTTTCCAGTGTATCAAGAAAAGAGGAGTGGGAATCCTGGGGCATGGTGGGGGGTCTGTAGCAAGCTGCAATCTGGATTGTGGTTTTGCCCAGAGTTAGTTGAACTTGGATAATCTTGGATGCATTATGCTGAGCAACTAGCTTGGAAGTGTGGCTATCCTTAATAAATATGGACACGCTTCCAACTTTAGTGTTTCGGTCCAGGTTTGGTGGCCAAAAGGTGTGGTATGAATTATAGCCTGGTAATGCAGGGGTGCTCTCTGGAGCTTTGAACCAGGTCTCTCTCACTGCACAGATGTCAATGTTCTCCATTTTAAGGAGTGCCTCGAGTGAGTGCATTTTGAGGTTTAGACTTCTAGCATTGAGCAGCATTACCCTCAGATTTTGCTTGCTTGTACCTGTTATGGTGGTGAATTTGTCATTTGAACCTTGCCTAAAAAAGGCACTATGGGGTGGCAAGAGCCTTTACCAGTGTCCGGAATCCCAAGGGCAACAGGTGCAGGCCATCTCTGGCAAAGCAGCGTGGTCTGTCGATCATGTCATCCCAGGCAGACAGATACTGGATCCCCTTAGAATGACACCAGAATCTTAGCCAATTGTTAAAGTCAATCATTTTGTCCTTGTACTGTGGTATCATTCTGGGTGATGGCAGGATGCTACTCAGGGCTAGGGTCATACCTGCCTGGGCTACAAGATCAGAGAGCTCCTCCATGTCTCTTTTCATGTAGTCCAGGGAGGTATGTCTCAGGTCATTCACACCAACATGGACAATGACAGAGTCATATTTGTACTTGTTGTGGAGTGACCTGAGTGCGTGCATTATGTGGCAGATCCTGGCACCTGACAGGCAGTTGACAGTAACTTTTTCCTTGTTTAGCCTGGTGAGTGGAACATCAGTGTGCCTGACTATAGAGTCACCTATGACTAGAGTGTTGGGCACGTTATGCCTTATGGGCTGTAGTTGAGTGGCACACTGAGTATGTGGGCTATGTGTCATTTGGGTTGTGTTGGGGGGGTTGCTTGCATTTCTGCTTTGGAGGTCTTGGTTGTTTGGGCAAATTTTTACTGAGAGCCTCTGCAAATGTAGGTGTGTGTTTTGTGCTTCTGTGTGTGTGTTTGGTGGTGTAGGTTTTGCGGGACTATGTGATGAGTGTGGTGCAGTGCAAGTGTTTACCTTTTCCTCTTGACTGTCTAGTCCAGTCTTCGGTAAAGAGAGCTTTGCTTCCAGTTTGGCTATATAAGTGCATCTCTCACAGGTCATAGTGTTGGGTGGTAGCAGGAGAGGGCTGTCTCTGTACGAGGCAATTGCTGCATTGTCCCAACATGCCCAGATTCATCAAGTAGACAGGAGAAAACACTGGGAGCTGACCTTTAGACATGCCTGAATAGGTGCTTATTTATTAAGTACTTAAAACTGTTTTCCTCTAGACAAGTGAGGAAAGTTGAGTGCTGTAGTAATTTGTAACTTATTTAGTGCTTACAATGAGTTCTGAACAAGTGCTGAGCTCAAAGAAACAGATTTGAGTGCTAAAACTAAAAAGCTGGCTAGTTGCAAGGCAAAATTTGAAGAACACACTTTATGATGCCAGGAATAGTTTAACCTTAGTTAAGGGTGGGGGGGCTCAGGAGCTCACAAACAGTCCTGGACACAGCAAATCCATATCTGGACAAGACCTGTCACAGGAAAGGGGGGAAGCAAGCTTAGAATTTTTTTTTTTCAGTTAAAGTGGAAATGGAGAAAGCTGGAACAGAAGTTAATTAAACATTAAGAATCTGAGTGGGTTGGCCTTCACAAATGTTCTTTATTAGATTGAATGAACTAATTGACATTAGACTGGGAGAAGTGTCACAGATCAAATGCAAAGGGAAAAATTACAGTTCCTAGCTGTAGCCACTAAATGAAAGTTTTAAACAGATCAAGGAGCAAGCAGTCTAGAGAATGCTTTTAACTGTAAACAGACAATTATAGTAATGCACACTATTACAGTTCCTAGCTGTAGAACACAGAAACCTCAAAAAATCAAAAATGCACAGAAAAGCTCGGATAGAGCACTCACAAACAGAAAATACAACTCACAGTATGAAAAAGCAGTTTACAGTTAAGTAATTCAGTAAACATGCAATTACAGTAATGAAACAGTATCTAGCAATGAAAAATACAGTTACAACAGTATAAAACAGTACATAAATGCAGTGAAACAATAAAAAAGAGCTTTATAACAGTGCAAAATGTAGTAGATCAATTGTATAGCACAAGTATAAGCATTTCAGAAGTGCAGTTCAGTGAAATAAGTGTAAGAAATAACTTATCCTGCTCTTGGAATCTTAAGGAATTTCCACTTAGTTTCAGTAATGCAATACAATCCACAGCCTGAACAATACAAGGTTTTTGGCAGCAGAAAAAGGTGGTTGCCTCCATCTGTACATCATTTCTGAAAGATAAGAAGAGGGGAATACATCACAGGACCTCATACATTGCTCTCCGCTAACTCCCATATCATACCCCACCATCTATCAACACACTATGTATGTGGTTATCAGCAACACAGTGGCAATACATCTTGCATTTTCCTCATCATTTTGCTTTTTCCTGCTACTTGCTGCTTGTTCTCTAAAGTGTTCAACTGCATCTTTTCTGTTGCATTTATCACTGCTTGTTTATAGCCTTTCTAAATTGTAAGTGTTATTCTAAGTCTCCTACTTTTGGTTTAAACACCTGGACTTTAGGCCCTCTCCTTAGGTCTCCCTGGATTTTCTCCCTCAGATTCTGACAAATATGGATGGACAATGTCCTACAGTTTCTCCTGCCTGTCTGGTTGATATGGGCATCCTGACACAGTGTAGCAACTGCCTTAAGTACATGGACAACCATCTACTACCACCACCTAGGAACACAATTAGTGAGAGATGCAATTACATTAGGAACCTAGAGTCAATGCTCGCTCCCTCTCAAGCCAGTATATCTGGCACCAAAAAGGTTATCAGCACAATCACTACACCTCATACACCCCCACACCTATGCAACACATACCCACATATGCAAAGGGCCTCAATATAAACATACCCAAACAAAGGAGACCTCAGCGGTAAAAACACATAAGATCTCCACAGCCCTCCACACCATATATCATGCATAGTCCACACACCTGTGTCTCACAGCCAATAAGAGTTCACCATAAACCCAACATATTAGTCATAGGAGACTCCATTGTGAGACACACATATGTGCCTCCCACCAGGCTGGATAAGGAGAAAGTCATTGTTACTTGTATGTCAGGTGCCAAACTCTGCCATATCACATACACACTGAAGTCTCTAAACAGCAGGCACTGTTATGACTCTGTCATAGTCCATGTTGGTGTGAATGACAGGAGATGTACCTCCCTGGACTATATGAAGAGAGAAATGATTGAGCTCACTGATTATGTGTCCCAGGCAGGTATGTCCCTAGCCTTAAGCAACATTCTACCATCACCCAGAATGATGCCTCAATACAAACAGGATATGAATGACTTTAACATTTGGCTTAGTTTATGGTGCCATTCCAGGGGAATCCAGTACCTGACAGCCTGGGAAGATATGATCGACAGACCATGATGCGTTGATAGAGATAGTTTGCATTTGTCTCAGTTGGGCTTCGGGCTTCTGGCAAAGGTTCTTGCCTTCCTCATAGTGCCTTTTTAGGAAAAGTGATGAGTTTAAGACTACCAACATAAAAATATCAACAAAAAACAAATTAAAGGTCATGCTACTAAACGCTAGGAGTCTTAACATGAATCTGCACTCATTGCAAGCATTCTTAACCCTGAAAAATGCTGACATTTGTGCAGTCACAAAAACATGGTTCAAAGCTGCAGACAGCACCCCAGACTTACCTGGTTACCCATTCTATCACACATTTAGACCCCAAACTTTGGGTAGTAAAGCCAAAGGATGTGCAGTTTCAATATATATATTGAAGACATACACATCTCCAGGCTGGTCAAACAGTATGATGCACAGGAGACACTCCAGGTGCAGTTAACCATTGACAAGATCCCTATTTAAATTATAGCTAGCTATCAACCCCCAAATCTGACTGAGGATGCCCATTCTGCCTATATGGACCTGTTCAACTCTATCAGGATTCAACCCTTTACCCTGATCCTGGGTGACTTTAACTACACAAACATAGATTGGAAGAACTACTCATGCCCAGAGATTCATCGATTTTGTTAATGCAAACACCTTGGAACAGCTAGTTGATACCCCCACAAGAGGTGAAAATATCTTGGACTTGGTATTAAACAACATGAGTAACCACTGCAGCATCCCTACAGTATCATCCTCCCTGGTAAGATCCAGCCATAAAGCGATCACTTTCAAAGTCACTACCTCCCACAATACCCATCTAGCTAGGGTCAGACATAAAAACATCTCCAAAGTTGATTATAGCCTCCTGACAGGTGGTATAAACAGCTTCACAGCTCCCTTCCCCTCTGTAGGAACTGGCACCAGTATACAAAACTACACTAAAGCACTATACGAGCATTTGTATAGATGTATGGAATCAGGAATACCGACAGGACTAAATCATCCTCTGCAAGGATAAGTAAACCTGTCTGGTGGACATCTGCAATAGCTAAACTCTATATCAAGAGGAAAAATTGTTGTCCAAGACCAAGAAGGAGCAGTGTCCAACTGGAAGCAATGTCTCCTTAGCCTAAACAAGCAAATAAGAGCACTACTGAAATCCTCCAAAGCAAACTTTCAGTCCAAATTGGTGACATCTACTACAGACAATCATATGTCCTTCTTCACACATGTCTGCAACCTCAAAGGAAGCACGCAGATCTGTTCAGAAGTGGTGGTCAAGGACACCACATATACAAATGCTGTAGATATAGCAAACTTGTTGGCTGACAGATTCAGTGAAAACTTCACCCCTCTGTCCTTCCCATCAGTAGATCAGGACATCCTCAGTACCTGCCCCTTTCCCCTTATACCTAGGTAACAGGACATCACTGCCCTCTCAAAGGTACATAAATACAGCCTCCATGGGACCCGATAACATCCCAGGCTGCATCCTATATGAATTCAGGCATGAACCTGCAACAACATTAGGCACTCTATTCAACCAAAGCCTGAGTACTGGCTTTGTCCCAGCCAAGTGGAGGGCAGCCACTGTCATCCCTTTATACTACAGTGGAACATCCACAGATCCAGGAAATTATAGACCCATCAGCCTAACTAGCCTGATCTGCAAGGCCATAGAACAGATTATCATGGATCTCATTAAAAAGGACATTGGCAACCTCCAAACACTTGATCCTACACAGTTTGGTTTTGCCAAGGGGAGATTATGTCTGTTACATTTGGTTGACTTCTTTGAGACAGTCACCAAAGTCACGGACGAGGGAAGAGGGTGCACATCACATACCTTCACCTGGCCAAAGTCATCGACACTATTCCCCACTCAGTCATAACAGATAAACTCTCACAACTAGGCATCAATCCATATGTTACCAAATGAGTAGCAAACTGGCGCACTGATAGAACCCACCTAGTCAATATAGGGGAAGCCACCTCAAGCAGTAGACCCATAACAAGTGGAGTACCCAAGGTTCTGTCTTGGGACCTCTGTGATTTGGGATATACATTTCTGAGGTGCAGTGCAAAACCAGTGAGCTATGACTGACCAAGTTTGCAGATGACTGCATGCTGGATGCTGTCACCAACTCCCCTAGTGATGCGGACATCCTCCATGATGGTCTCACTCAGACAAATGACTGGTGCCAGAAACATGGCCTCAAGCTAAATACCACAAAAGGCATCATCATCCCCTTTGGGGAGAGTGACATCCTCACAAAGTTTCACATTAATAACGTCCTAAGCATGCAATCAGTCAAGAGGGATTTGGGCACACAGGTTGATAGCAACCTGACTTTGACCACCATGTTGCTTCTGTTGTACAGAAAGCCCTCTACATGGCCCACCTCATAAGTAAAGGTATCTAATACAGGGACAAAGAGGTCATATCATCCCTGTATACTTCCGTAATAAGGCCCATTATTGAGTACAATGCCTCTTTCAGTATGTACCTCGCAAAGCACATACACCAGCTGGGGAGACCACACAGATTCCTCACCAGGATAATCCAGGGCCTCAAACATCTACCATACACAGATAGGATAAAATCCCAATCCCTCTACTCAGTTTCATACAGACTCCTCAGAGGTGACCTCTCTCTGGCATACAAGGCAATCACGGACCCCACCTTGATGGGACTGCTGCATATCCTCAAGTCAAGCTCCACTCGAGTAACCCTCACATGCACCCTCACCCTGGTCTGTGACCTTAACAGGACTTGTTGATGAGACAGATATGTGTCCCAGAGACTCCTTACCCCTTTTTAAGTGCAATCTGGATAACTGGATTGGAAACCAAATATACACCCTTGGGATTCCATCCACTGTCCCTGCTGAACTGGGGCATTGGGTGCTGACTTGTATAAACAAGGGCTAAACTCTTGGCTAGGCTTATAAGGGCCTCAGGGCCAATAGCCTAGTAACCTCCTATGATCCTATGAATACTGGTTATGGCTCTGTGTGCTGTGATGGAGTGTGTTGTTATGTCTCCATCCTGTCAATATCATCTACTGTGGTGTGTCTCTTATGGGCAACGTCCCACTACCATGTCATACAGCCACCGTCCAACAAATAGGTGAGTGTTACTACAAGTATATGAGGACAGTCCATGTGATACAATGACAGACAGCACTGCAAACATGCTGTAGAGTATCTTCACTGTAGGTGTCTGACTTCTGCAGCACACAGATGTATGCAGAAGGTGTACATGTGCCTGATATATGTGGGCCCCCTGCCAGAAAAATGTGGATGTCTGGAAAACAGTTGGACAATACATAATAGTTGTTCTCAGACTGTGGGGAATCTGGGTGTCATGTGTTAGAACCCTCAGAAAACAGTTATGGTACAGTAATATCTGGTACTGCATTCATTGACTTACTTTGTATACTCAGTATGTACACTCTGTCGCTGAGGTTGGGCCTGCCCCCCACTACTACTGGCTATGGCCTGAAGTACTGCTGTAGGGGGGGTCACTAGGTATGCTAGCCATAAATTTCAAGTGATGAGGTATGGATGTCAAGTACACAGTGCCCTAGCCAGAGTATATCAGGGACAGTCAGGGACACCTGTACAATGTTTGAACTATTCCTGCGTGACATTCATAGATTGAGAGGAGCTGAATGATAGTACATCATGTGATATGCCAGCTGAGTCCAACATTACTTACTGTCACTCTTGTCTAACACACAATCCAGTAGGATTCATACAGGAGCCAACCACTGTAGGAGGGACTCAGAGGGGCACAGCTGCAATCTACATCACAGCAGGCAGAGTTGAAAGGAAGCCTGTATGTGTTGGACAGCTGAGTAACAGCAACGTGTCATTCCAAGATATGTACTACAGGCCTACTGTTGTAATCCATATTCCCCATAACTGCATCCTCCCATCTGCATCCCATTACATGGGGACTTCTATTACATACCTGGTATAGTGCTGTACTCCTTTTTGTGCAGAAATCCTGAAGAGTAATGCTTGTGATATTGCAGTCTGTCTTTGTAAAGCAAGTCACAGACCTGTTTACCATGGGCAGCAGCTTGCCTTTTGTAGTTAATGCTCATGAACAGGTGATTGTGCACCAATCTGTGGCTCAGACTTGCTAATTGCATCCAGAACAGCTGGGTTGAACTTTCATTAGCCAATGGCATGGCACACCAGTGCTATATTTAAAGCCTTCATGTAGGCCTTGGCCCCTTTCCTAGTCTGTAAGATGGGCATTATTGAGTTGTGGAGACTACAGCATCACAGAGATATGTCCACAGCACTGCATGCTGTGTTGGGCCATTGTGAAACAACTTTCTGATTATGTGGCAGTTTAGTGTTAAACAACGTGGGTTGACATCAGTAAGGGGGAAGACAGATGTGAGCATCATATGTCATATGCATCAGAATATGCATGCTGCTGTAGTAGCTGTTGGTCTATCAGCTGTGTATGTTTGTAGGGGAAGACTGTGACACATGTTCCCATTGCTTGACCTTTGCCCCCCACCCCTTTATGTATGGGTGTTGTGTGGATCCCTTGTTTTAGGTGGTTGTGAGGTATGGTAGGTCTGTAGCAGGTAGCTGAAAATACTTCTGCATATGTTGTAGGCTGCAGCTGCTGCCTTTTTCCCAGGAAGCATAATGGGGAGTGTGAACACATTGGAGGACAGCAAGCTGTATATGTCAATGTTGGGGCAGTGTCAGCTCTGTTGTTACAGCATAGCCAGAATGAGGGCACCCATAACAGTCCAGATGAAGCATGTGTTTCAGGTACATATGTTATGTAACAGTGCCATTCACAGAGTGGCAGGCAACATTTAAGAAGCCTATACATATTTGTGCAGTGTGTCCCAATCTACAGGCCTTTGATGTGCTGTGAATGCAATAGCAGCAACCAGTTTGGCTTAAATTTGCAGGACTCAGTCATTGATTTGTTGTATTCATAAGCATGTACTTAAAGTGCAACAGACTGGAATCAAACCCAGAGCTGTGGGTGGCAAAATGTACAGCATGCTCGGAATGGAACAGATTAAACTACTGAGTCAATACTTTTGCAAGTGTATGTGCAAGATACATGTGCATGAATACAGTCTGTTACACAGGATTAACATAAGCATGTGTGTTCAGATGGGTATGACGTGTGGCACTGAACTTTCTGTCATGATTTCCCAACCTCAATCTGTACTGACTTGCCAGTACTTCAGCACAGAGAATAGGTTTTGTGACAACCGTGCCAAAAGTAGGTGGCACAACTGTGGACATTCTGCAGCAGTCTGTGCACTTGTCATGCTATACCTGATATTCCAGGCCTCACGTACATCCATCAATATTTATTTGGCAATGTACTCATTTGGTGTCTGCATCATAGACCCATGTACACTGTTAATTTTCCCATTATACATACAAGCAGTGTGTCATTGGCAATCAGGATATGTTTATGGAAACACCCACTGCACTTAAGAGCTGAGTGGCCTATTGGGCTAATGCACTATGCTGGAGTTAACAGGGTCCTGGGTTTGAGACTTGGTAGGGGGGATAATTTCTGCAGATGTGCCCAACAGTGTCAGAAACACAGAGGGAGATTAAAGCAGGTTGAAGTGGTTTTAAGCGGGTTTGTGCAGTGTAGTGCACCTCATCGCTTAGCTCCACTTAAACCTGTGCTAATTCCAAAAAAAGAAAAGAAAAAAAGGATGGTAGAAAAGTGGTGAAATGGGGGCAAGCAGTTGGAAAACAATGTGAAAGGCAGGTAGGGATGTGCAGGATGGGTGTAGGAAAGGAACATAGCTCTCCATTTCTTGTACAGCAACAGCTGTGTAGGTTGTAGAGAATTTGGAACTTGGAGCCTCACACCCGAGGGGTGAGGGTGACATAACTGTGTTGATTAATTGATGTAATGATTGATTGTGTGCAGTGTATGTCAGGGAGAAATGGAGAGCTATGTATGGGGCAAAATTGTTTTTGTGGGACAGCTGTCCTTTTTTTTAAGGTGAAAGTGGAATGTCCCAGAAGAGATATGGGTAGGTGTGAAGAGGTAAGTGAGTAGGAGAGGTTGCATTTGCAAACAGACAAGACAGACAAGACAGCATACAGGGGCAGTGTATGACACATGAGGGGGGTAAACACCTTGACAGGGAGGGTGTTTTTGAATCGGAGAGCCATGTGCCCCTAGACGGCAGCAGTGAGACTGATCTCTCCACCCACTGGCAGTCAGCACTGCTCCTTCATGGCCTTGAAGGTGGCTGTGCTGAGGGCTGGGTGCCAGGACCACCCTGCCCTCCAGGTTGGCCAGTCTGCCCTCAATTCAGCACAGATAATCGTCAAACCCACAATGCACAATCCTGCACACTATCCCTGGTAGCTGTCGCTGGGTAACAACTCCCTCTCCATGCTTGCTTCCAGAGGGGGGACAGGCTCTGTCCCCTGATGTGGTTCCAAACCATAGGTGGTGCAGGACCAACAGCGGGGGCAGCACCAGGTTGGGTCCCAGATGTGCACGGTGCCATGGCCAGCTGAGGTATGGTAAGCGGGTTGCCAGGAACCGGCCTACCAAGTCAAGCTATGGTGTTGAGATTTTTCAAAGTGTATAGGTTAGTAATGAAAAGAACATTTAGTTAGTTATACCAGCAAGCCAGAATGTTGCAAATAACCCAATAACATAACATTGCATAGCATATGGAACACAACAAAAAGTGGGATAACAGTCAGCATTGTAACAGCATGCCAGTAACAGTCACAGCATAAGGCCAACAATATAGGTAATTCAACAAGGTATTTTAGTATGTAACCATTGTAATATATAACAATAATAAAACACAAGGCAAAACATAACGTTTTGAGAACAACATATGTTAAAAGTAAACCATACCCGATGTATAACAATAATAAATTATGCAGATAAGGCGTGGGGGGAGAGAGACAGTCCATTACTACCAGTATAGGCTATATTGATTGCAACAGTACTCGTATATACTCTACAGCACATGTGTCAAACACAAGGCCAGTAGACCAAATCAGGCCCACCTGGATGTTTTATGTGGCCCACAGTGAGGACAGTTGGCCGGCTGTGTCAGTGTCATCCCTGTGTGCCTGACTGGGTCATACAGCAATTACTCAAGTGCTGAAAAAAAGTGAATGGCAGAGGAGCTGTATTCTTTTTTTTTTTTATGTATTTATTTGGCAGTATCCACACACGCAGTTATAAAAGGAAGCTTCAGTGCAGCCAAAAAGCTTACATCTTTTAGCAGACTGTGCTGTTATAAGACGCACTGTGTCAGCATCATCCCTGTTTGCCTGAATGGTGCGCAATGTGGTGGCGAGGAGAGTGATCATCAGACGGCTGTGTCAGCGTCATCCCTGTGTGCCTGAATGATGCGTAACATGTGGTGGCGAGGAGAGTGATCATCAGCAGGCTGTGTCAGCACCATCCATGTGTGCCTGAATGGAGCACCACTAACCAAGGCCAACATCTGTGAATCTAGCAAATGTCCGAGAGAAAAGCTGATGCAGGGTGATGCACTTCCTACCTAGTTTAGATAGAAGATGCTGAAATGGTAACATTACATTCTAATGTGGTGGCAAGCCTCATCCCTGACAGAGCACCTCTACCCAAGGCCAACATCAGTGAATCTGGTAATCAAATTGTTCAAAAGAAAAGTTGATGCAGAAGGGAGACAATTTAATGAAAGATGGGAAAGTGAATGTATGTTTATACATTGCGAAGACAAACCGGTGTATATTTTGTGTTATGAGGCAGTGTCAGTTATGAAGGAATACAATATAAATACGCATTTTGAAACCAAAGATGGAGCTAAGTATGATAAATATACACTTCATGAAAGACATAAAATTTCCCAAGAATTAAAAGGCAAACTGCAATCACAGCAGAACATGTTTACTAAAGCTACAGCAAAAAATGATGCAGCAGTGAAAGCTAGCTATATTGTGGCTGAAGAAATTGCCTGAGCTTCCAGGTGTTTTTCAGAGGGTGCCTTTTTGAAGCAATGCATGCTAAAAGTGTGTGAGCAGATGTGCCCCGATCAGATGCAGACTTTCCAAAACATCAATTTGTCAAGAAATACCACTGCAGATTGAGTTTGAGATCTTGCAGGAAATCTAACAACACAGCTGGCTGAAGAGGCGCACAGTTATCTAGCTCCTTCATTAGCTGTCGATGAAATCACAGACAATACTGATACAGCACAGTTGTCCATCTTTATACGAGCCATGAAGACGGACCTCTCTGTCACTGAGGAACTCTTGGGTGTAGCTGCAATGCATGGGACAACAACAGGGAAGGAAATTTTTGAGGCAGTGGAGAAGTCCATAAATAATATTAAATTACCCTGGGAAAAGTTGGTGGGACTAACTACTGATGGCGCACCTGCAATGTGTGGAGGAAAAAAAGGCTTGGTTGGACTAATGAAGGAGAAATTGCTAAATAATGACTGTCACATACATCTGATTACCTATCATTGCATTATCCATCAAGAAGCTATGTGTGGTAAGGTTCCTGAAATGGATAATATAATATAATAACCACAGTCACAAAAACAGTAAACTTTATACGAGCTTATAGTACACTTACTGTTTGTTTTGTGCTTTTTGTTATTTTCAGAACATGATTAATGCACCTTGCTAAGGCACACAGTGATGGCGCTGATGGAAGTTATTGCACCAGGATGGCGTGAAATATGGTCTCTCAGGATGATGAAGTATCTTTAGTTCTACTAGTCTTAGTAGATATATAGATATATCTTAATAAAAAAATAAATAAAAAAATTTGGCCTGTGACTTAGCCTATGTCTTTTTATTTCAGCCCCTTATGTGATTGAGTTTGACACTCCTGCTCTACAGGTCTGCCCTTACTTTATATACACGGTTGCCCTATAGCTTCTGTAGCATGTACATACCTCTCAAGCTTTCTGCACGGGACAGTTTGGGCCAATATGTAACACTTACAGGTCCACAACTACAAAGGACTATTACATGTTATGAGGACATATATGACTATCAAA
Organism: Protopterus annectens; assembly: GCF_019279795.1. Taxonomy (NCBI): domain Eukaryota; kingdom Metazoa; phylum Chordata; order Ceratodontiformes; family Protopteridae; genus Protopterus; species Protopterus annectens. The sequence continues at coordinate 732,208,829 of NC_056733.1, forward strand.
GTATATTGTGGACTGAGTTAGTGTGACTGTGCTACCGACATAAATCAAGTGGATGTTAAATCTGTGTCCAAGGGATTTGGCAACAGTGATCACAGTCCATGACAGAGTGACACTTGAGAAACATGTATCGTGCACAGTACAGAGTTTATACAACTATCATTCGATCCTTGGAAGGTATGGGGTTAGTTTATCAGCAGACATTCTCAGACACACCAGGCATACAGCCGTACCATGATTAAACAGTTTTATTTGTTTTATTAACTTGTATTAGTATTGTACTTGTTGATGTTATTTACTGACATCTTATCACCTTACTGAGCAATGCTGTTAACACTCTAGTACATCTGAACACACAAATTAGTAATCCATTCGAACACCCATTTATTTATCTGTAATTCCTGTGGGGAAAACATCTGTTAACAATACATAACTGTTTCTATAAATATTTAGTAGTACTTGTCCCTGAATTCGAATGCCGGTCTGTCTGTGACAAAATGTACATCACTCCTAGCATTTATCAAACTGAGCTACTGCTGAATATTGATTGACTGATATGTGCCTAGAGCTCATCTGGTAACAAACTATGCTCTGGTAATAAAGGTAAAGTGTTATACAAGACTGCAGTGACACTTGACTCACATGCATGAGATTCATGCATGACAGAGATAGTAGGTGAACTGTGCATTAATACATGGAATGCAGATGTAGACAATGAACCAATAGTGGGTGGGAATATGTGTGATGTGTACAGACCATATTGGAGTGCTGGGTTTGCTACCTGACCCATATACAGTTACAGATGGTATATTTGCAGTCTACCGCTATTACACTTTCATACTTACCAGCATCAGCGTACCTAAGATCAGGAATGCATATAGCTGAAATGCAATGGTTAACACAAGACAATCCTGAGATAGACAATATACCTTGGATTTTCCTACTAATCGTTCAGATCTTAGTGCAGAACAAATATAATGCATTATATATTGTAATACAGCTCCACATCTACAGTTTAGCAACACAGTCTTTATTAGTTAACCTTCAGTCACTTAGTGGTATTATTCCTGTTTTTACTTCATAGCAGATGTAATACTCAATTTCATGACCAACAGCCCAAAATACACACATAGTGAGCAACATAGCTTTATTAGGGGTGGCAGCATGCAGTGATTGATATATATCTACAGTGTTTATTGATGTACAGTTCATATAATGCAAGTGTTGCAATACAGCTGTAATTCCACAATTAATACAGTAGACACTTTTTTATTTCCTTAACATTATTAATGCAGTAGAAACTTTATTTCCTTAACATTATTAATACAGTAGACACTTTATTTCACACTTCTCAGCCGCTTCCTGGTTTTCGCATTTTGCTGGTGGTGTTTGTTGTAAGAGGCTTCAATATTCGACTCTCCAGTCGGGAGAGTTTTCAGCCAGTATTTTTAATTTTTCTGGGCTTCAGTGAGTGGATTTGTTGTTCGTTTATAACTTAGAGTTCAGCGGATTTTGTTGCTGAAGTGGATCACGTATCAGAAGTGGATTTTTTTTAGACAGTTGGACTCGGCATTTTCGCTGATTCTTTGGATTTATGACTGTTGAGATGGATATATGAAGGCCGCATTTTTGTGCTTTCATTTTTTGTCAGGAATTAATTTATTCAGGGTGTCTGATTCAACTCGACATCTATCAACATTTGTGACATTTTGTAAAATTTGATATATACTTGTGGCTGGTTGGACCTTACTTTGTAGTTTGATGGTATATCAACGGTACATTTTTCGTATGACTTGGTTTATACTAATGAAAGTCATAGATTGTTGTCTTCATATAAAGCCAAACTATTATTCATAATTTTTGATTCATGTGTTAACGTAACCATTTTTTATGTAATTGTATAACAGAGCTATTGGAGTTTACAATATATCCATCTAGCAGAAGTGACCATCCCTCCAAGCATCTATTTTAGTAGGTGGTGATTGGGACAACTTAAATGTGATTCTGGTGCCTTTTATAATGAATGGTCACTGAAATAATTTTGTATGTAACTTCCAGTGTGCTGTGTCTAAATTTAAGCATGTTTCCTATGTTGAATAATTCTATATGAATTCTATATGATTTATGGGTGACGCCTAAGTCTGTGTGCGGTTCTTTCGAAATGCTGCTGCAAACAGTGAAATAAAAAAAGCCAGAAACTTGAAGGGAGAGAGGCCTGTTCAAAAATGGGACTGTGGAGCAGGTTTTGATTCTCCATTGATGCGAAATAAAGGGATGCTGAAAATTAGATGTTGAGAGCAAGAAGCCTCAGAGTAGGCCAGCGATAGACCTGCAAAGTGGAATTGAGTCGTACTGCTGCAGTAATAAATTACACAGCCATGGAACACAGAAATATTTTCCTTGTGCTCTGCTATTTGGGTGATTTCATTGCCAAAGGTAAAGAGTTGTTCCGAAAAGCTTTGGACTGCTGTTTGGAGAGGTAAAAGGGCTTGTTTAAGCTTGTCCATGTGGATGTTAGCCTCAATGTTTTGCTTAGCGTTTGGTTTAGATGTGTCTGTAGAGGTGTGTGATCTAGCATGAGCACTAACACTTCCAAGTTTTTTGCCTCTTAATTTAGTCTGCTCTTTGTAATGTTTGCAACTTTTCTGGCTAATAAGTGAGCATTGCAGACACTAAATATTGAATGGATGCCTCCCAGTGCAAAGCCTGTTAATGCTAGCACATTTATAAGTATATAAAGACTTTAGCTGTGTATTTTATGGCTTTTTCAGCTCTGTGTCCATCCATTCCATTGTCCCTGTTTTATCGGTAAAGGCTCTGGCAGAGGAAAAAGGTTACGCCCCTTAAAAGGAACACCAATTTTTTGCCTCTTAATTTAGTCTGCTCCTTGTAATGTTTGTAACTTTTTTGGCTAATAAGTGAGCATTGCAGACACTAAATACTGAATGGATGCCTCCCAGTGCAAAGCCTGTTAATGCTAGCACATTTATAAGTATATAAAGGCTGTAGCTGTGTATTTTATGGCTTTTTCTGCTCTGTGACCATCCATTCCGTTGTCCCTGTTTTATCGGTAAAGGTTCTGGCAGAGGAAAAAGGTTACGTTCCCTTAAAAGGAACACCAACTGCTACACTCGTCTATGCCTCTAATGATTCTGAATCAACACTACTAGTTGCATGAGCCAAAAGACTAGTGGAGGCCATAGAGTTATCTGCAGCTATTACCATAGGTGTACTCACAGGACAAGATCCTCGCAACGCTGATTTCACTCTTAATCAAATGGGACTTAATGCTCGTTGGTGTTTACCAGATCCTGAGCTCTTTAAATCTTTCAATGCCCTACAAGAAGCTGTTCCCAACTGAATCCATGTTGTATTAGTACTTGCTGACAAAGATTTCTCTTTTCGTGTGGCAAAAAGTACAGTTTTGTACCTACCATAAATGTAGATGTTCGAGTGCTAATACAGCTGCAGTAATCACAGATGGGTTTTCAGCCGTCAGGCGGTCCCTCGGTCGGCCGAATTCCAAAGTCTTGGTCCGGCGTCGGTTGTCGTCGCTTACTCTTCTGACGTCAGGAAGGCCAGAGTATATAAGACACAGCCGACGCCATGTTCTTCAGTCTTTCTTGCCCCAGATATCAGGTGCCCCCAAAAGGAAGGCAATACATAAGTAAAACTTATCCACTTATGCAAGCAATGCAATGTAATGCAAAATCAGTGTAAGCAAGCAAATAAAACATAGCAGGATAACCCAGTCAGGAGGTATGAAGAGGTTGTTAGGCCCCATGCCCTTACCAAGAGGGAAGGAGGGAGGAAACCTGTACTGCAGCTGTATTAGCACTCGAACATCTACATTTATGGTAGGTACAAAACTGTACTATGTTCATCGTGCATACAGCTGCAGTAATCACAGATGGGTAGAGTCCCAAAGCTATGCATAGGGTGGTAGGTACTATGAGGAACTGGGTTGAGCCAGAATGCCCTGCAAAATAGCAGTGGCAAAGCCTGCTCTTGTTCTGGAATATAAGGGCAGGTGGTAGTGTTTTGTGAAGGTATGTACAGAACTCCAAGTGGCTGCCTCCAAAATATCCTTAGTAGGCACACCTCTGAGGAAGGCTGAAGAGGTGGCTGTGGCCCTGGTGGAGTGAGATCTGATACCAGTAGGGACAGATTTCCCATGATAGGAGTAACAAAATCGTATGCAGTGGCCAATCCACTTGGAGATGGTCTGTTTGGAAACTGGTTTCCCTTGAGCCCCTACGGCATAGGACACAAAAAGTTGTTCTGATTTCCTGAAGGACTTTGTTCTGTCCAAATAGTAACGTAGCTGCCTATGGATGTCTAAAGAGTGAAGCAGCCTTTCCCCTTTGTTTTGAGGGTTAGGATAAAAGGTAGGAAGGTGTATGGCTTGGTTTAAGGCTACCCTGGATACCACTTTTGGCATAAAAGATGGGTTGGTACGAAGGGAAACCCTATCCTGATGGAAGATGAGGAAGGGCTGCACCGCCATGAGGGCCTGTAATTCAGAAACCCTACGAGCTGAAGTGATGGCCAGAAGGAAAGCTGTTTTCCAGGACAAATATTGCAGATCTGTTCAGGCAGCAGGTTCAAAGGGAGGCAATGTTAATTTTTCTAGTATGTAATTAAGGTCCCAGGCTGGAATTGGTTGCTTCCTTGGAGGTCTTATATTCTTAGCCCCTCTGAGGAACTGCCGTAAGAGTGGGTGAGAGAATAAAGGAGGATCCGTGTTGAATTCTGCAGAAATGGCTGAGGCGTGTATTTTAATTGAAGAAAATGAAAGTCCACTGCTCAGCAGTTCAGCTAGGTACTGTAAAACCTGAGGCAAGTTCAATTTTCTAGGGTCCTGTCCTCTTTTCTCATTCCAACAGCAAAACAGCTTCCATTTTGCGGAGTAAGCTTTTCTAGTAGATGGTCTTCTGGCCTCCAAAATGACATCCTGCACCTCCTTGGAGAGTAGAGTCTGAGGTGGTGTTAAGGAATTTTCCATGCAGCGAGGTTGAGTGTTTTCAGCTGACTGTGAAGGGTTTTGTAGCTGTTCTGTGTCAGCAGAAGAGGTATTAGAGGCAGGGACCAGGGAGGAGTATGTGTTAGGCTCCTCAGGAGTGGATGCCAGTGTTGCCTTGGCCAGTCCGGAGCAATCAGTATCATCCTCGGTTTGTCTGTTCTTGCTTTCAAAAGCACCTTGGGCAGAAGAGGCAGAGGTGGGAATGCATAAACTGTCCATGTTGTCCAACTGAATGAAAGGGCGTCCACTTTCCAGGCCTTTGGATGGAAGGTCCTTGAACAAAACTTTTTCAATTGATGGTTCCTGTGGGAGGCAAAAAGATCTATGTCTGGCCTCCCCCACGCTTGGATTATCTCCGTAAACACCTGTGGATGTAGCTTCCATTCATGTGGATCTGCCATATTCCTGCTCAGAGTGTCTGCCAGTGTGTTTACCATTCCTGGCAAGTACTGTGCTTGAAGTTCGATTTGTCTTTCCAGAGCCAAGTTCCAAAGAGTCATGGCTAGTCTGCACAAGGGGTATGAGTGAGTTCCTCCTTGTTTGTTTATGTACCACATTACTGTGGTGTTGTCTGTTCTTATCAGTAATTGTCCTGGATGCAGGAAGTCCTTGAAAGCTGTAATTGCATTTATTACTGCTAGCATTTCTTTTTGATTGATGTGAAGGTGCTTTTCCTTTTGGGACCATCTGCCCTGAATGCACCTGTCCTTCATGCCCCCCAGGCGTAATCTGAGGCGTCTGTGGTTATGACTTGTTTTGCTTGAGGCTTGCAGAATGGAAGGCCTGTGTTTACTTGACATGCTTGGGCCCACCATAGGAATTCCTTTTGTAGACATGGAATTATTGGTATAATTGCTTCCAAGCTGTGACTGTGTTGAGACCATAGATTTTTTAGGTACCATTGAAGTTACCTCATATGCAGCTTTGCACACGGGATTAGAAGAATGCAAGATGCCATGAATCCCAGAGCCTGCAGGATTTTCCTTGCAGTAAGCCTGGTACTTTTTGCTAGTGTTTTGAAGTACTGAGATAATTGCCCTTGTTTTTCTGGCGTAAGGTATGCCATCTGGGTGTTTGTGTCCAAGCTGGCACCCAGGAAGGTTATTTTCTGAGATGGTGTTAACCTTGATTTCTCCTTGTTGATGGTGTATCCCAGAGAAAGCAGTAACCGTGTCACATATGCCAGATGTTCCAGTAGTATATGTTTGCTGTCCGCTTGGATCAGGCAGTCGTCCAGATAAGGGTAAATTTGTATCCCTTGAAGTCTGCAATAGGCAATCACTGATGCCAGGCACTTTGTGAATACTCTGGGCGCAGTAGATAAGCCAAAGGGCAATGCAGAGAATTGATAGTGGATTGAACCTGCAAGAAATCTGAGGTATCTTCTGCAGCTTTGTCTGATTGGGACATGCAGGTATGCCTCCTTGAGGTCCAATGTTACCAGCCAAAACTCCTTGCCCAGCATGGGAAGAAGTTGCTGTAATGTGAGCATCTTGAATTTTGGTACAGTAGAAATGTGTTTAGGATGGATAAGTCCAGAATGGGTCTCCAGTCGGTTCCTTTTCTTGGTACCAGGAAAAGTCTTGAATAAAAACCTTGACCTTGTTGGTGTGTAGGTACCTTTTGTATAGCTCTCATGTTTAGGAGCTTTGAAATTTGCAGTTGTGCCTCTACCCTTTGATTTTGTGGTAGGTTTGGCATGCCTCTCATTTTGGAAGAGTGTGAAATTGAAATTTGTAGCCTCTGTTTATAATGTCCAGTATCCATTTGTCTGTTGTGACAATATGCCAATTGCTTGCAAATAATGCTAGTTTCCCTCCCAAAGGTGCTGCCAGCTGAGACTTGCTTGGCATGAAAATGAGGGAGTCATTGGGTTTGCTTCCTGTATTGTTGTGCACTGTCTTCACCACCTCTTGGTGCTGGAGATTGCCATTGTCTGCCTCTATATGATCCTTGTGATTGCCCTCTGCCCCTTGCGCGTCTGTATCTACCTCTTTGGGGCTTGTCAGTGGCTGGAAAGGACCAGTTTTTTGAAGGCCAATTCCTGCTAAATCGTGGTGGCTGGACCTGTAAGAAAGCTTTGACAGTTTGCATAGATTTGGCTTTTTCTTCCATTTTTCATAGTATATCCTCAGCATTAGTACCAAAGAGTACATCCTTTCGTAAAGGAGCATCAAGAAGTTTAGCTTTCACATGATCAGGCAAATTTTGTTCCCTAAGCCAGGCATGTCTGCGAATGACTGATCTTGTAGCAGCCGCTCTACTGGAGGCCTCTAGGGCATCATAACCACATTGTAAGGTGTGTTTACCCACTTGTTCCGCACTATGCATCATATCCTGTAACTCTTTTAAATCTGGTTGTTCAGGTTGAGACATTTTGTTTTTTAATTGTGATAACAGGAACTGTTGATATTTAATCATGTGAAACTGGCAGTTTAAGGCCCTCATGGCTAGGGTGGCCGAGGTATATACCTTCTTACCCCACCTTTCTAGAGATCTAGATTCCCTTCCTGCAGGAAGTGGATTCTTGGCAGTGAAGGCCTTTATTCCCTTAGGGCCTTGTGAAATGGTTTCAGGGTCAGCATTATGGCCTTTGTAGAGAAATTGGTGAGAACTGGGTACTCTGTAATATCTATCAGGCTTTACTGGTGCAGGAGACAGAGAATCAGGATTAAGACAAGCCTCCGAATAGACATCATCCAGTACCTCCAAAACAGGGGGTATAGCCAGAGGTCTGTGCTGAGGTAACCAAAGAAATTCCCTAAGTCTTTTCTTGGAATCTGAAAAGTCTTGGCCTTCCCAATGGAAGTGTTCCCTCAAGGTGTGCAAGGTTTCCCCAAAAGAAAAATCCTCAGGGGGGGGATACAGAAGGAATGGACTGTTCTGCATCCGAATCCTCAAAAGGGGAATAAGAGTGTTCCTCTGCATCAGAATGCTCTGATAAAATGGATCCCTGATCAGAAGAGGGGGATTCTTCCTCCACTCTGGGTCTCTTGTCAGGAGGGGGCTGAGAACCTCTGATAAGAGTTATTAGATCCTCAGCCATTTTAAGCATCTGTTTCTTAGGCATGGGTCCAGAAGATGGGCCTTGAGCAGCAGGCCTAGTGTGATGTCTGGCTGCTTTGGATTTAGTAAAGGCCTTAATAGAAAAAGAAGATGAAGGCCTAAATACACCATGGGTGGAGGTAGATCTGTCCACATTAGTAGGCTCGACATAAGCCGGGGCTTCGGTTGTTGTCTGGGAAAGGGCCGATGACCCAGCGGTCTCGGGTACAGAAGACACCGCCGAAGGAGTGTCGTCGGTAGTCAGGGACTGCAAAGGCGTCTTGCTGAGAACCGGACCACGTGTAGCCTGTTTCGGCGTGGTGTCGGTGGAGACTGTGGGCCTCGCGTGTCGGTCCTTTTCCTTGCGTTTTTTGGATAAAACGGTAGTCGGAGTGTCCGACGACATTTTATAGTCAAAAGCTTTACCAAAATAGTGTTGGGCGAACTCCGCCCGACGCTTGATAGTGCGTTTATTGAAGGTAGCGCAAAAGCGACAGCCCGAGACGTCGTGGTCTGGGCCCAAACAAGGTATGCAAATTGAATGGAAATCCTTATGCGGTATTTGCTTCCCACAAGAAATACAATTATTAACTTTTTCTGACATTGGTCTGAGGCAAGAAAAGTTTCCCCAACGGGGTACTTAGCTTTAATGAAGACTTCGGTTCCAAATATTTTCGTAATTCAGGAGCTGGCCGACCGGCACTTGCGAACTGCTTCTGCTTCGGGCACCGCGCGGCAAAAAAGACTGAAGAACATGGCGTCAGCTGTGTCTTATATACCCTGGCCTTCCTGACGTCAGAAGAGTAAGCGACGACAACCGACGCCGGACCAAGACTTTGGAATTCGGCCGACCGAGGGACCGCCTGATGGCTGAAAACCCATCTGTGATTACTGCAGCTGTATGCACGATGAACATCCCATTCTTTACTGAATTGTTGTCTATTGACTGAATTTGGATAAGCAGTATTTAATGGTTTTATTCATGTAAGATATGTACAACTTTTGAGTGGTGTGAAACAACTGTACCAATTTCTGAATCCTGAATTTCCTGACTGTTGAAATCCATCTAAAGTGAACGCTTACTTTCTCAGTGCTGTACTGGTCCCTTGAACAGAACCTGTGCTAACACTCAAAAGAACCAAAGTTTTGTCCTGCCGCGTGTATATCATTCCCTGGTGTATCCTGCCTTGAGATTTCTGAATTTCCTGACTGTTGACATCAACACTTTCACTCCACCCCACCTGCCTCTCACTACCTCACTACTTCCCTCCTAAGTCCCTTAACCGCCTCTCTATTACATCCAGCAGGCCCCACCTATCATGCACTCTCCTACTCCTAAAACTTTTATTTCCACTTCCTTCCTCATCCTTCTTCTACTTCTTCTATACCATGCCACCTCCTATACTCACTTCCATCTATACCCTCCACCTCTGCCTCCCCACCTCCCCCACACAACACACTTCCATAACATCTCAGCCTCTTTAGTTCCCTCCCACCCTTCCCTCCTCTTCAAAGTAAAACTTCTCCCAATCACTACTAAATACTACAAACCTAGACCTTTTCATTACCAGACACTTCTAAGTACAAACCAAAACAACTTATTCCTTATCTCTCTTACCTCTGCTTAGCCGATGACATTCACCCTAATCCAGGACCAAACTTCTCTCCTACTAACCACACTAGCTCCCACAATAATTCCACCAATAAATACCTCAAATTCCTCACCATCAACGCCCAAAGCCTAAAAAGTAAAATAACCCACTTTCATGCCTGGCTCATTCACAACTCACCTGACATTGTAGCCATCTCTGAAACCTGGCTAAAACCTCACATAAGTGACTCTGAATAACTTCCCCATGGATTTCAATCACTTCGATCTGACCACCTAAGTACTCGAGGTGGCAGTGTCGCACTAGATTACTCCATCCAGCTGTCCTTTACTCCATATCCTAATCCCATCCCTTCTTTTAATAATGCTGAACTTGTAGCAGGCCTTCTAAAAATTAACAATCATAAAAGCATCTGCTTCATTTCCCTCTATATTCCTCCAGGTAACAACACCAACACCCTGGAAGACATCCTGTCCTGGGCCTCCTCAAATATTAAACTGGAAACTTACATATTGGGTGATGTAAATATACACTGGAACAAAATCAACAACCCTAACCCCACCATGTCAATCAATCTATTTAACTACACTCAACTTACTAACACCATCACTAGACCCAACAAAACCAACCCCACAGACTCTATACTAGACTGGATCCTAGTATCTCATCCCAATAAAGTGATACAATCTGGTGTTATACCAGACCCATTAGGAGACCACCTCCCTGCCTTTACCCATCGAGCTTCCCTTCTTTCCTTCTTACATACTGTCAATTTAGCCCGTCACTCCGGTAATTTAGTATCCTCAGTTCTGTTGGACTTATCTAAAGCTTTTGATACTATCTCCCACACCCACCTTCTAAATCATCTGTCTAATCTCAATCTCTCCCACAAAAGTCTCTCCTGGTTTTCCAGCTATCTTTCCGACAGGTCTCAGGCTTTCAAATGGGGCCAGGGCACCTCCACCTTCCATCCTACCCCCACTGGAGTACCCCAAGGATCCATACTTGGCCCAATTCTATTCAATATCTTTATTAACTACTTTTACAAGGCCATACCCAATACTAAAATTGTTCAATATGCTGACGATTCTACTTTGCTTTGCTGCACCTCCAACTTAACAGATCTCCAACTACTGACACAAACAGCCTTCTCAACTACCGAAAACTGGATGCTCCAAAATCACCTCTCATTAAATGCTAACAAAACTAAAATCCTTCTATTCTCTCCTTCTAAGTCCTCCCCTATTGATAAAAACTCATTCCAAATAACCAGCCATAACAACTCCATTTTAGAAGTCGTTCCCTCCGCCAAACTTCTTGGTGTAACTATTGATGAACACCTAAAATTTAATACTCACGTCCAGCTAAACATAAAGAAAACCCACATAAAACTCGGCCTACTTTACAGAAACAACCACTTCCTCTCTCCTGTTACCAGACTAACTTTCGCCACTACTTATCTCCTTCCCTCTCTACTGTATGGCGCCCCTCTGCTTACTAATTTATCCTCCTCACTATCCTCCAAACTAGAAATATGTTACAATAAAATCTCCAGATTTGCTACCAAAGCCAAATCTTCCTCTCATTATTGTTCTTCCCTTCACTCATTAAACTGGCTTGAACTCCATAACCAACTTGACTTTCTCCAAATCACGACCGCCTATAGACTACTATTCCAACCTACGAAGTGCCCTGCACTATCCAATATCCTACAACCATATACTCCCCATAGAACACTTAGATCGACCCACCAAAACCTAATCACAATCCACAAACCCAAGAGCCCAGCTGGTCAACTTCTGCTTTCCTTCACCTTAGCCAAAAAATGGAATGCTCTTCCCTCCATTCTTAGGACCTGTGATAACCTCAAAAACTTTAAAACTCTTCATTCTCACCTTTACTCAAACAGGAAATGCAACTGTACTCTTCACCCTATACCTCTCAAGGTCTCCTCCACTTTTACTCCTGGTTAACCTCTGACCTAGCTAATCCTGCTCATTTGTATTATGTACATATAACTATACTGTAAAATCTAGCCTCAAGGCCATTTGCCTGTTTTTTACACCTAAACAAAATTGTAATTGTTTGTTTCTTTATGAATGCTACTTGTTTATTTGTCAGTTATGCAAAGTTTCTTAGCAATTATTCATGTAGCTATGTATTGTTGGAGCTTTTCTCCACAGGCCTTCACTGAAAACGGGCTCCCCGAGCCCAGTGGACCACCCCGGTCATCAAATGGAATAAATAAATATAATAAATATTTTCCTTAATATTATTAATGCAGTAGAAACTTTATTTCCTTAACATTATCAGGTTTCATGTTTTCATGTTTATTGAACTGTACCTGCCATTACTCACTTATATCAGTCCACATCTATGACCACAGTCATTGCAGTACAATCAAAACTGAGTATACCTACTGACCATTACTAATTTACTCTTTCTTGTTTATATGACTATAGATTTCAAGATACATCTGTACTCACCACACTCATGTCGCAACATGGCCAGGCACCCTGCATGGGCCTCCAGGTTGCGAGCTCTCTCCTTTGCAGCCCTGGAGAGAGCAACACACCATTATGCATACCTGTCTATCACACAACCAGGTTAAGAATTGGTAAACTAATGCTGACAGTACTTACAAACTCATGGGGCATTCCCATCTCTAGCATCTTGGATCCAGGTAGCCAAGAGATCCCCCTTATGATGCTTCAGGTCATCATAATGATGACGTACCTGCTCACCTGTGCAGGGATACCAGTTGCATTGGTGAGGTCACATGCCAGACAGTCCCAGGCCTCCAGTTTGTACTCTAACCCCTGGTACTGGCCCTGCAGCAGCCGAATGTCATGGTATTTTACAAGGAGTCCAACCATGACCCTGGACTCCAGAATTCCCCAACGCTGCACACAGAAGCATGCACCCTCTGTAAGTCCTGCCATAGTTCCTGCATGGGTCAAATTCCAACAGGTTCTGGCTATATTTCTGCCTGTTGCACTTAAATAATGCCTTTTCCCACCCTTTACTGACATTGGGCCATTATTAAAAATGCTGCACATCACTTAGTACTGTACAAACCCACTGAGCAGTGCTTAAACTGGCATTGTTTAGCAGTGCGTCACACCACTTAGCAATGCACAAAACAGCTAAGCACTGCTAAAATATTCCTGATTTAAGCAGTGCTTAGCAAGACTTAGCTGTGCTTACCAGAGCTTAGCTGAATGCAGCAGTGCAGGATTAAATAATACATTTCATAATTGTGTAATTGCAAAATAAGAGGTGTCATAAAATGTCTGTATATTCATACAAAATTCAATCAAGATTTCATAGTACTTGTCTTAAAGATGCATTGGAAACTAAATTGAATAACCTGTCTGTGTAATCAAACAGAATTTAATCAGGATTTAAAAGATATCTCATATCATGTATTTACAAAATAACCTGTCTGTGTATTCGAACCCTGCACCTACAGTTGTAACTCTAAACATTCGGCTATATGGAAATGTGAAATGCTGTTATACTTTTAAATATATCTCTCCACTACAGTTAAACACCTCTAAGCACCACTGCACACCACGCAAACCCACTCAGCTATGCTCAAACTTGACCTTTCCTAAATAATTAAATGTGTCTGGTTTCTATTTTTAGATGTCTGGCACGTGTCCATTGCTAAGCGCCGAGCCGCACTGCACCACTCAAACACAATTAAAAGATAAAAAAATAAAAAATAATAGCACTTTTTATTCCTATACATAATATTGTTATCCGGCACTTTGACAGTGCAGGGGGTGTATTACTCATCCCGGATGCAGTAACACACTCACTCCCTACACTGATCCAATGATGTTACATGACTCTCCCTCAGTAGCGCACCTTCATTAGTATGCAAGACACGCTGCCAAGGGGGTTCCACATACATGGCCATGGTACCGTCTGTGTAGGCCTTCAACTATTCCTGCACAGATTTTATTAAATGTATGTATGTGATACTGAATTTCTTCCTTTCTGTGTATATATTGTAAAGATGTTAAATTAATATTTTTTTTTTTAAAAAAAGAAAACAAATGACAAAGAAAATTATAAAACAGTAGTTGTGTAAAAGGGTCTTGTAGAGTTCTATAAACGGAATGGGCGGCGCAGTGGTGCAGCGGTTAATGCTGTCGCCTCACAGCAAGAGGTTCTCCAGTTCAATTCTCGGCTGGGGTGCCTTCTGTGTGGAGTTTGCATGTTCTCCCTGCATTCGTGTGGGTTTCCTCTGGGTACTCTGGTTTCCTCCCACATTCTAAAGACATGCTTCTGGAGCATTTCTCCACCGGCCTCCACTGAAAACAGGATCTGTGGAACCTAGTCGGACTTTCCCGGTCAACAAATGTTAAATAAAAATAAATAAAATAAAATAAAGTAACATTGTTTGCAAACTACAAAATACAGAAAAAATGCAGTTTTAGGCTATTACTGACAATCATTAAGGAGAAATCAAGTAAACATCACAATTAAATGATTTATTATTGACTACACATAAAATTGAACGTATGGAAGAGGAAGGATGTTCCACAATTTATCCAAAATGGTGTGACTTAGAAAGGTCATTTAGGAAACTAAAGGTGATGATTTATCTCTGCTGCATGGAATCCAGCTTCCCTCACACAGACAAACATGCACTCTCACAAACACATGTGCACACACACACACACACACACACACACACACACACACACACAATATGCTTGCTCACACTCACAAACTGCAAAAGCATATAACATTTAATCAGTTTCCATTTCAAACATGTTTTAGCAACATTTTGCTTGTTTTGCTTAAAACTGACTAAAGCTATATGATACAATTATATCTGACACTGACCTTACCTTTCTAAACTACAGACCACCTTTTAAGTTGCTATAAGTTATAAACCATTTGCAAGGGACTAGGAATGATGCTTGCATTGCTTAAGGAGTATTTTATGCAGAACAGCAAAAGCATTTTTTATCAATGTAATTTACATTTTACAGTTATTTTTTCCATTATTAATTTTTCCTTAGGGTATTTGTGTGTTTTATACATGGATAGATAGATAGATATATATATATATAGATATAAATGCAAAAACTATATATATATATATATATATATATATATATATATATATATATATATATATATATACATACATACACACACATACACACACACACACACACACACACACACACACACACACACACACACACACACACACACACACACACACTTGATAAGACTGCATAAACTCTGAAAAAAAAAAAGAAATGACAAATAAAGCTGCTCACAAACTCATGACATGATCCAGTTTAAGTGGTTTTGTGCTTTTGGGCAGCAGCCCCTACTTAAACAGGAATAGAAGTTAATAAAAGAAAATTACCTGAACCTGTTATTGACTGCATTACAAGAATTACTTTATTTAATTGTAAAACATCTGGAGATGGGACAGAATTAATGGTTGCAATTGTGCTGAGCAAAGTGAGTGATGGGCAGTAACAGTACTGAAAGTACCAGTCTTTTAACTGCATTCATTTTGATATCATATCTCATCTGTACATTGATTCACTGCCCCTTATTATATGAAGTTTGTAATGTAACACTAACAGCCCCATGAAGCCTGTCTTTTCAATAGCTCGCCATGGTTTATTTTCATAAAATCTTAGCAGTACAACTGATTAATAATACAACAGAGCAAGGCTTTCCCATCATACCTGGATGTGGTAATGGTGTCCAGAGTGGATAATCACAACTGTGTATTTCTGAAATTATATAGTCATGTGGTATGCCATGGATTTAATTCTCTCTCATTTTTCATTTCACCCCAACCCTTCTCTCATAATGTTTTTTTGGGGGGAGGAGGGTGGGCTGGAATATTTTATATGGCTTAAAATGTTCTGTTGCCATACATTTTTGATTACAATACATAACATACAGCACAGAGAAGTAGTCTGACCACTGTAGATTATTCCACCACTTCTCCACATGTTGCAGCTGACACTCAGCACTTCATGGTCCCAAGCTGTCAGTGCTGCCTCCACAACCCCTGCCCAACATGCCCCATTTGCATCAGGTAGCTCTGCCCTGATAGCTGGTGCCTTGGTACCCTCCAGGAGTAATAATAGTAGTGGGTTGGTGATTTTATCACCGTCAAGAGCTGACAGGGCTAGTGGAGGGTATAATGGAAAGAGGAGTCAGTGCCTGAATTGGCTATGTAGAAAAGGTGCTTCATCAGGGGTTGGGAGGGTGGCCTAATGGTTAAGGTGTTTGCCTTACAAACACAAGGTGCAGGGTTTGAGTCCTCAATAAATCACATTGCCAAGATGATGCCATATCAAGCACTGACTCAAGAAACTGTGACAGGAGACAGTGATTAATTTACATTAGTCCCAAACTTGAGTATGGAATAACAATATGGAAACCTTATGAGAAAACAAGCATGAGTAAACTAGAAAGAGTACAGTGGAAATATACCAGAAGCATCCATGGATATGGAAATGTAAGTTGTTATTATGAAAAATTAGCATATCTAGACTTGTACAGTGTCCATCATAGATATTTAACAGGAGATCTTATTCAGGTATATAAGGCATTTAGAGCCAACCACCACTGGGAATGTTTGGGGTTGTCAAAATGTAGTAGAGAATCATTAGACAACCTATGTAGAAGATTCTATAGGAATGAAAAGTGTACTAATTGGGTCTCTGAAAGAACAGCTGATGCAAGGAACAGACTACCAAACTGCATTAAAGCAAGCACTAGTTTTGATATTTTTAAGAACAGCCTGGACACTTATTATGGGAATGATTGTTTTGGTATATTGTCAGGCTAGAAGGGCATTAATGCCTGTGCTTGAAATATTTGTATGTATGTCTGTATGTATGCGTGTGATGAAAGTTCTGGGTGTGAGGACTAGATTCTCACTGTTCTCAGGCATGATGTGGGTGTGCCTCCAATGTCCCCGACCTATCCCCAATCACAGTGTGCCTAAACCTTTTGTGTCCATCCCCATCCCTGTCTGCTTATTTGTCCTGCATGTCTGCTCCTGTTTCCTCACCTAACCTACCTACTTGACTCTAAGACCTTTCCCAATATTCCTGTCTCTTTGAAAGTAAAAAAGCTAAAAAGTGAACACCTGTCCCACAAAACCATCAAAACCCATACATATTTCTCAATTTCACCTATGTGTCTTCTTGACACACTTGCTTTGCAACAATTGGCTCTACAACATTATTCTATTGTTATCACCTGCCCTTGGTGTGGTGACACAGTCCAAATTTAGCAAATTCTGTCTACACTTCTACATTTATGTTATGAAGAAGTAAACAGCTGTGGTTCTCTCTCACTACTTTCCTGCAAATTCTTCTGCTCCCCACCCCACCCCCATTTCACCACTTTCCTGTCAACCCCTTTTTCACATGTTTAATCTGGTCAAAAACAAAATCACACACAATACACATGACCAGAAGTAGACCATAAGAAAGCCTTCATTTTCTGTCCTCAGCATTTGCGCAGAGTTTGGTATCCAGCCCCAATGCCAAGTGGCAGTGAATGGCTGTTCATGTCCTACTGCAAAACCTGGTCAATTGTTGTCATCATCTGCAATCATTTATTTATCCTCACATAAAGGTTTTTAAAGATACTGCCCTATATAAATACAGAGTAAAGGCAGAGTAAAGGAAATAATTGGCGACAATTACTGTAACAGTTCTTTGGCTACTGGATGGAGTTAAGTACATCTTCCTCTGTAAATTGTTGACATAAATCAGTTTTCTGACAATTCTTTTTTTCACCACAGCATCAAAGGCTCAATTCCAGATGGATTTTACATTGTTTCTTACTACAATGCTGAATCTCTATGATATGTTTCATGACACATACCTTAAGTTGGGTTCCTATCAGATAGTCGAACTTCTGCAAGTTCGAACCTCATATGGTCGAGACAATAAGTTTCGAATTTGCAGAAGTTCGAGCGTTTCAATGGAAATCTCCATAAGGGGAGGTTTCCATTTTGTTCAATGTGGTGTGATCTCTGAGTTGGTATATTTAAGTAGCGGGGGGTGTGGGGGGCACAGCTCCCCATGTGGGAGGTGTAGGGTGGCTTGCCCCCCTGCTTACAACAGTTTATTTTGTTTTCTTTTCTTTTTTTTGTTTTTTATCCATAGTCGAAGTTTTATAACTTCGAACTGGATGGTGCGAACATTCTGTGTTCAAAGTTAGTAAACTTCGACTATGTGATACAGACCCCCTTAATTTTTATCCAGATAAGACTTTTAATTAACAGAATTGGATTAATGTTGCAAAAAGCATTTGCCAACACATCCGTGACCATAAAGGAGATTTAGTAAACCACCCTTATTCTGCTCATGTCTTCATCAGTTTCTGACTGTCCAGCAGCTTCTCGATCCCCAGAGCCATGAGTTACTGATACAGAGCATGACAGATGACTACTGGGGACACACCAAAAAGATGTGCATTAATAACCCATAACGCCACCCTGCCATATGTGTCTGTCCATCTGTCTCTATCTTCACCCCTTCTCTCTCACCACTTTGTACTGCTGACTATTCATTATGCTTATGAATGTAAACGTCATGTTGTGGCATTTCCAGATGGCCATTACTTTGCCAAAGAATAATGCCTACATCTTCCATTCACTGAATAGGTTATCACTGTCCCTTCGAAGGTGTGATTTTGACACATGTGAAGTAAGATTTCCTCTGTGGTGTGCTGAGAATGATCAAGTCTATAATCTTAATTTTTCAGCTTGACAATGGTTCAAATCCGGCATTAGGTGAAGCTCTTACTGTGTCTTTGCTGTGAATGTGTTGCCTAGATATCTGTCTATCCCCCCTCTTTTTTAACAGTTGTTGTCCTCAGCATTTGCATGAGGCCTGGCAATGAGCAAGTGTAGTATGTGATGCTAGATGGCATTTCAAGTGTTATTGCAAAATGTTGTGAGTTTTTGCCTTACACCACATTGGACACCCAATTAACTTATGATTTCCCCTTGAAGCATGTCTCATATGTAGTAGGTATAAAAGATTATTTCATTAGCCATTACTGACAGAATTTGGCCAGGAAGCATATTTATGAATGCCATTCCTACGTATTCTTAAAGTCATGATCAAAATTAATTATAATAATCACATTCATACACCCTTTGTATAATGATCTGCATCCTCAACTCAAACTGCTTTTTCATTTGGCTCAGTGAACTTTCACCTTGTGCCACAGGGGAAGTTAGGGTGACAGCTGGATTTTCCCCAGTAAGTAATATCCAGAGTTCTGATGGTCATGCAATGCCACTAAGTCTGTTTGTGCTATGGAAGGTTAATCAAATTAAAGTTTTCACTTACTCCTTCAACAGAGAAACCTGTTTGCTAACCACCTAACGTTGCTCAAACAGGGAAGTCAAGCATAACACTTTGCATTTTTGAATTGAACTTTGACCCTAACATGGAAAGGTATAACACAACATGCGAAGCGTATGTATGCAGCATGTTAAGATAAAACAGATTTGTTGTACATGTAATAGGAATCACAACAAGTCCTCTCTGATCCTTATTGGTGCAAAGTTTGCCAGGGAACACCACTGAACTCCACTAATCACTGCTACTTCACAATCTGAGTTCAATACATCAAAGTATAATCACACATGTGCTAACACTCTGCCAACCTCCGCACAAATACATTCCTCAGCATTGTGCTTAAGGAAGATATGCTGAACAAAAAGAAGTATTGTTACTGGATTATATTACTTCATTACATGGAAATTCCTTAATGTATTTATTTGAAATACAGTGAATGGTGCGGTTAATTGACCACTTCATTCTGGACAGTTGGGTCTGCACTATAGCACTGACACTTACAAATGATATACAACCACATACAGCCTTGACACATGTACCTCATCATTATTTATCCCTCCTGTATTGAAACATTAAGTATTGTTTGGTATTGATATGATCATATACCATTGCTAATATCAGTATCATTCATTAAGGTTTATATACCATCAGCATGACCTCATGATCTATAAATGCTTCATTGTCCAACCTGATGATCCATGAGTGATTCATTGTCCAGCCTGTGTTTCACAAGTGTGTGCATCTCATGTACATAACGCGGGTACATGTCAGGCTCAGTTCTGCTGTATACATTAATGACAGCATAACTGATATAGGTCAGCAGTACGTATGTATTATTGATCATAACATTGCACTTACTCCGTCCTATCAACAAATATGAATTTACACAAAACCTTCAATGTCACAGTACCTTCTCTGACACAAAATAAGAAGCTAATCCTATGTACACAGCACTGTCATTGTGCAAAGTCAGACTTCTTTAGTGGTGCTTTCATTAAATCCTGTGTATTATAATTAGATAGGTAGGGGGTTCTAATCTCACAGCAGTCAGCTTGTGTGTGTGTGTGTGTGTGTGTGTGTGTGTGTGTGTGTGTGTGTGTGTGTGTGTGTGTGTGTGTGTGTGTGTGTGTGTGTGTGTGTGTGTGTGTGTGTGTGTGTGTGTGTGTGTGTGTGTGTGTGTGTGTGTGTGTGTGTGTGTGTGTGTATACGTATACATTCTTTGGTGTAAATATGACCTTAACTACTGCTGGCCTTAAGAAAGTAGTAGCATGGAAAAACTTTGACACTGCAGGGTGAGTCCACATCAGTGTCAAACCCTTCTCCCACCATCATCACATCCAGTATCACTTCCTTTTCTCTTTAGAAAAAAATCCTGTTCCTGAACACATATCACTCCCCGCTGACCATATATATTTTACCCCATACTGCCTCACTTCTGTTTCTTTATCTTTGTTTTCATCCTTCACGCATCTTCTGTCTAAGAAACATATAATTTCCATGCCTATTTTAAACAGGTAAGTAATTACTACAACTCTAATATCATTTTGAGTGCTATTTACATTTAGTGCTAATATTCCTAAGTCATCCCTTACCTTTTATATCTTCCTTATTTCTTGGTTTTATTTCCTTTTCCTTCTTTGAACCTTCTCTCTACTTGTCTTACCATTATTTTATTCTTGTCTTTCGCCCGTCTCAAATTCTCCGCCTTTCCCTTCTTCACTCAGTAGTCTGCATATCTGTTTTTATCTTGCACTGTAATATTCTCTTTGTAAAACATTTTTACTTCATTCCCGTCGGCCTTCTCAATATTCATTACACGTTCTTCTTCAGTTATCTTCACCGTGGTAGTTCGTCCACCATTATGTTCAGTTGCATTATCATTGGCTTGTCTTTCTTCGGAAATATTCTCTTCTTCTAACCTTTCCTATTCTAATATAGGATAGTCAAACAAAAAAAATGTCCAAATTCATTGCATTTCTATGCTTAGGACTACAGCTTTAGTGATATGTCCCTGTTCCCCATGCTGACCACATCTTCTTGTATTACAATCTTGCACCAAGGTGCTGGCCACCCCCATAATAAGCATGGTATAGGCTGACACCAATACCTCACCTTTTCGCTGCTTCCCATTCACAGTTATAATATTTGAAATATGCAGCATTTTTCTCTCATGCACATCCAATGTCACCCATACCTCCCACCAATGGTCCAAACATTTCTTTCATTTTTTACATTTTTAACAATATATATTATTAAAAACAGACAGAAAAAAGCCCGTAACTCAAATTCCTCTATGGCCAATGTTATGAATTGCACATTTACCTCCTTAATTGCATTTCCAACTTCTGATAAATACACTCATTCCATGGTGCTAATGAACTGTTTTTCCTCCACTTCATTCATAAAGTTTCTACTACAAGTTTCAAAAGTAGCCTCACAAAAGTCTTCTGTCCCTACATGTATTAATGCTCTTATGTCCTGTACTTTAAACCCCAAAGATAACATAATGATG
The DNA here is from genome assembly GCF_019279795.1 of Protopterus annectens. NCBI lineage: Eukaryota > Metazoa > Chordata > Ceratodontiformes > Protopteridae > Protopterus > Protopterus annectens. The sequence continues at coordinate 732,230,402 of NC_056733.1, forward strand.
TTCATAACATCATCCCTGTTAATAGTGTCACTGTTCTTTGTTTTAATCCTTACCACACGTCTTCTCTTCTGATTTTGTTCTCTTTACACCAGTCCCTGTATTTTTTCAGCTTCAAAACACAGCATCGTTTTTGCTTTTGTTTACCATTTCTACAAATGAAACAGGTTTCTCACTGCTCACAACACCCTGTTGCAGGAACATGCTTTTAGGATCAGTTATTCCACTGACTGAGCATACCACAAACTGCTGCAAAGCATCTTCTGGTAATCCAACTCCTTTTCATGATTTTGACAGCACCTTCCTCTGTTACCTCTCCCTGCTTTGTGGTGCAAGGGACAGATTCCCAACTGCATCCCAGGCAACATGGGTTCAACTAATAACCCTAGCACTGGAAAAGCCATACAAAAGGGAGGGCAATGAAGAGGCATGGCCTGTTCATCTCCTCCGAGGAGACTCAGGGTTTGAACTCACTCGAGGGGACACAAGATAGTGTCAACATTCTAGTGGAGACTGTGAAGCCCACTGCTCATGCTGCAAGGGAGTCTGGCAGGGAGGCCTGATGGCAAACTTCCTTGTGGAAGTGAGGGGATGTACTCCACTCTCAGTACATTGCATGTCCCTCCCCTACACCTTGCTGGGTGTATTCAATAGGAAGAAGGAAACCAAAAAAAGAAGAAAACCTCAAACCACCCCTGATGATTGTTTGAATGATGGGACCCTCCCAGATAACCCTTGCCCTGGTGATGGGGAAAGACTGGACTGATTGCACATAAATGTTTAAGTACTTTTGTTGGTTAAGATCCTATACTCTGTTCCTACAGACTGTTGAGAGGTGATTTATGCCTAGCATACAATGCTTCTTTAACTTCCACCCTGATGGACCTTTTGCATATCCACAAAATGATCAGCATCAGAACTTATAGATCCAAGGATTTAAATTTTGCTTTCAATTTAAATAAGACATGCTGGAGGGACATGGATGTATATCAGACAATCCCCATTCTCTGGAATAGGCTTCCCATCCATGTGAAGCAGAGCCCTTCCCTAACCCTATTGAAGTGTAACATGAACCAATGAATGGGAAAACGGAAGTTTACCCTGGTGTTTCACTTATGTCTCTAATGGACAGATGCAGCAGTTAAATCATGTCCTAGCTACCATACCCCCCTTAAAACAACCTCTAAGTAAATTAGCCCATGAGATACATTTGGGTTGCATGGTTAGGCTTATAAAGTCCCATTTATCATTAGCCTAGTATATACCTATGAACCTATGAACCTATATGAAACACCACATTTTTACCCTTAGCTAAAGGTTTAATACTATTTTTTTTTTATTTCTTCTCAGATGTTGTATTGCCTGCCATTGACATTTTGTTCATAATGTACTCTAAATCTTTCCTATGGTGATATAATTTCAAAAGCTCTATCTCACAGTAAGCACATTGTGAGAAAGCATTAACAACCACATTTTAAACAGTGTTAATGGCACAACAAGTAGCATGTTCATCTTTGGTGCTAGAAGACCAGGAGGCTGTGGGTTCTATTCCTGCTCTAGGTGACTGGATTACTGACTCAGCAGTATGGTATTAGGGGGTACTGTATTCCTAAGTGTGCTATCCTTCAGATCCGATTTTAAACTGAGATCCTCTCTGCTTGATATGGTGCTAGTTCAGGTGGATATAAATATCAAAAAGAGTAAGGGAAGTTCATTGATGCCCTGGCCAAACTTCCGCTAATGGTATAAAAACTACCTCTGGTCTCCCCTGAAAAGAGGCCCCTAGGCTAGTGGGACTAACCCAGTCAACAAAGGATAAATGAAAATAAATAACTCTTAAACCCAGGTAAAGTTACTTTATAACAGATGCAATTTAACTAATGATTTATGATGATCTTTTGAAGCCTAACATTAAATTCATGAGGTTGCTTTTAGCTCTTATATTTTGTGTACAAGTAACCCAGATGGAGGCAGAACAAGTAGTTGTTGGGACAATTACTTGGACATGGGCGTGAAACCAAGGGTGACTTTGCAGTCTCCCATCCATTTGTCCAAATTACATTTGAATTCAGTAAAAAAGCACTTCACTTTATGTGGAGTGGAAGACAGTTCCATATAAGTATTCTCTGTGATACATACCTGTCCCACCTATATGTTCTATTTATGTTGCAAAAGAGACTGAGATCCCTTTAGTGGGTGTTCATGCTCCCACTAGACTTACAAAAATCTAATAAGTCTGACAGGATAGGGTCTGTTGATGCTCTATATACAAGGCAGAGGGCACCTCTTAGTAGCCTATATGATACCAAGTAGAGGGACAAGGACAAAGCTTTCAGATGGTCTACATAGTTTTTATAATTTAGGTCATTTTTTTTTTTTTACGTGAGAAAGCATTGTGGTCACTCCACAGATACATACCAAATGGGTGATTACATTCACAGATTGGCCTGATGAGAGTATAAGTGTAATGATTACATCCCTGGACCTGGAAGCCATAGCTTTAGATATAAACTGTGTGATAAAAAATATTTCCTTACAGTACTGGGTATGTGGTGTTCAAAGGATAGATCATTGTTGATATAGGTTCCCAGATCAGTGACTATGGGATCATCTTTCAAGGGTGTGTTGTCAATGTGATAGTTACAAGGAAGTCATGCTTTCTGAAGGATACAATTAAACATTTGTTGGCATTTAGTTTCTGCCCATGATTTTGTCACCAGCTATTTGCTTGGGAAAGGCCCTGTTGGAGGATTTTGGTGTCCTCTGTGGAGTTTATGATGGCATCAAGTTTACAGTCATCTGCAAACTTGGTCAGTCATAAGCCATTAACATTTGCATTGACCTTTGAAGAGAAAATGCCAAAGAGGAGTGGCCCAATGACTGAACCCTGGGGTATACCACTAGTGAGAGATCATTTAGAGGAGATAGAGACACCAGCCTTAACTTTCTGGAGTATATTTGTGATCCAGTTTGCTATCCAATGAGTTATATATGGATTTACATTTATCTGGAAAAGTTTATTTATGATACCTGAGTATGGGATGGCACTAAATGCCTTTGTAGGGTCTAGATATCCAGAGTGTACTGATTTGCCCTTGTGCATTGCTTCAGCAACTTTTAAGTAGTTTGGATATATCTTCTGGGTCCAAGTATGTGATATCCTTTACTATGAGGTCTGTGCAGTGCTGGGCAATGCTTCTGAGATTTCCAATACAGATCCTTATATCTAACTTTAGTTGATTTGATCAGGGTCCAGCATTCCTTGTTATGTTTAACAAGAGAGTTAAATTTATTTTGGTATGTAATTATTATTTTATTTTATTATAGAGCCTGTTTATATTAGGATTCCACCACAGGAGTTTATTTTTAAATTTGGTGGTGGTGTTGGTGTTTGGTGGGTTTTACCATTGCATTTTATCTGAAGAAGTCTGTCCATAGAGGCAGACGAAAAGTGCTTCATTAAATTTGTGGGGTTCTTTTGCTCAAAGCAGTCCTCCAGTTTTGCTTTTTTATAATTAATTTGGTGTTGTATTTACTTCTGAGGGAGACCGATGCATCTATGCAGTTACTTGCATGTGCATAGAATTGGCAATAAAGGATTCTGAATAATTAGTGAGGACATGAAGATGGAAGAGACTTTTGAATTTAGCCAGCTCATCACTCAGTTTTAGTAGATTAACTTTACCATAATCTCTGAATACCGAGGTCTTGGAAGATGCATCTGGCTTCAGTCCTAAGGTGAATGACTTGTGGTCTGATCTGACCAGGGAGGAAGTTACAAGGGGAGCAAAGCTGCACCATTTAGGAAGGGACCAAGTGCAGAATTTTATCACCCCTAGTTGGGTGCAGAATAACTGATCCAGAGAGTTTGTATTCACGAAGTCCAAAAATGTATAAGTATAAATATTTGAGGATGTATAAGTCTATTAATTATTGGAGGGCAGTAGAAGTCTCCTAGGAGACTCTTGTTTGGCTTAATGCATGCAAATTCCACACTGGTTAGGTAGGAGATACGGACTGAAAATAAACATATAGGTCCTATAGTTAGTTATGCCATGATAAGGAGTTTTGTTAGCACTAATTTAGATGAGGAGGACTTCCACGTCATTATCTTATTTAACAAGTCTGAGGTTAAATGTTTTTTTAGGAATATGGAAATCCATCACCCTTTAGTGCCTTCATCAAATGCAGAGGACCTGAGAAAGCAGTAGGTATTGAAACCCTGTACAGATGGAGTGCATTCATTGGTCTTGAATTAGATGTTTGTGATGATGCATTTATCAATGTTTTCCAGGGTAAGGAGTGATTGTATTGAGTGGAGGTTTTTGCCAAAAGTCCTAGCATTGAACAGCAATACCTGTATGCTATTTAGATACTATTTTGTTATGTTGGATGCTTTGGAACACTGGTGTTGCCTAAAAAAGGCACTATGGTGGCAGACAAGGATTTAACCAATATACAAAAGCCTTAGGGGATAGGTGAAGGCCATCTCTGTCAAATAATTTCTGACTCTTTATCATCTTCTCCTAGGCTGATATTTATTGTGCATCCTTATAATGACACCAGAAGCTAGGCCAATTGTTGAAGTCAATAATGTTATCTTTGTTCATATTGCAGCATCATTTTTGGTAGAAAGCTGCTCAAAGCTAGGTTAATACCAGCCTCAGACACATATTCCAAGAGCTCTATTATGTCAATCTTCGTATACTCCAGGGAGATACATTGCAAGTCATTTAGACCCACATGTACAATGTATGTATCATATATTCATACTTGTAGTTCAAAGACTTGAGTGCCTGCATGATGCAACAAATCCAGGCACCTGATAGGCAGCTCTCAGGCACCCTTTCCTTGAACAGTCTGGTGAGTGGTGCATCAGTGTGCCTCCTTATGGAGTCACCTATAACTATGATATTGGATTGTGTAGAGGTTTGCCTTATGGGCTTTTGATTTGAGTCACTGCAACTCTAAGATGTATGTTTCATGGTCGGTGCTGTCAGTATTGTCTGATTTTGAGGATGCTAAGGGTACTTGTTTTTTAAGTTACATTTAGGAGGTCTTTTTCATTTAGGTAGGTTACTCTTAAGAGCCTCAACATATGTAGGTCTCTGCATTTGGACTGAGCTGTGTGCGATTGGCTTAGTCTGGTATTCTGTGGAACTGATGAATTTGGACTGAGCTGTGTGTGATTGGTTTAGTCTGGTATTCTGTGAAACTGACAACCTGCATGCTATTTGCTGTGGCTTTGTATGAGAGCTTTGCTTCCAATAACATTATTTAGCTACATCTTCCACAAGCTGTGTCAGTCAGTTTAAGTAATAAGTGGTTGTCATAAAACATGAGACAATTGCTACATTGTCTCAGGATGCCCATTTCAACAAAGCTAGTAACGCAAAAGATTGGAAAGTGCAAATCCATGGTTCCAGGTGCTTTCTAATGTGGGCTGAGTAGTGGTTATGAGTGAGGTGTGGAGTTGATCAGTATGTGAATTGTAGAGCTAATTACAGGAGGTACTATCTGTCTGGTAGTAGAGATAGTGTTGGTCTCAACACAGCAGCACATGTATTTATATGTATATATGGGTCTGCTTCACTTTGCCTAAAACTCATTTGGCAGAACTTCATTTGACTGAGACCAAATAGCCAAAAGTTCAAATTACCAAAAACTCATGTGACCGAATTTCATTTCACCGAATGCTTACAATACTGAATTTCAAAATATTGCATTTTATACCATACACACACACACACACACACACACACACACACACACACACACACACACACACACACACACACACACACACACACACACACACACACATACACACACACACATAACACTAATGACTAACTACTTCCAGAACTTAAAAAATGCTTATCCTCTTAACAGAAACCGAGCAATATAAAACCAAACTAGGTGGGTGGGGGGGGTTAATCCCCCCACACCCCCCAACTATATATACTAACTCCAGGATCACACTACAGTGGGGAAAAAGGCATTTACCTTTTAAATGCCATACAGTACTCTACAAAAATAAAATGTAGTATTTTGAAATTCAGCATTGTAAGCTTTCAGTGAAATGAGATTTGGTCAAATGGGTTTTCGGTAGTTTGAACTTCTGACGATTTGGCCTCAGTCAAATGAAATTCTGCCAATTCAGTCAAATTAGTTTTCGGTGAAGTGATGTAGACCCATATATATATATATATATATATATATATATATATATATATATATATATATATACCTGATAAATAAATTCTAGTAATTATTTTGGAATAAAGTGGACAGTTATGTTGGTTTACATTCTGAAAGCTATGTGCGACTACCTTTCTTTCATTTCTGGGGAGGTAACTGTGCAGCGTATATTCTTTTGTTTCTCTTATTTTTTTAATGACTCATCTTGGTTTGGAGCCTTATGCTGTTTAGAATGATGATGTTGTGGGTTCCATTGGATGAAGGAGATGGGGGGAAGTATGCACTTAAAGATGCGATCTTGTTTTGTAGTGAGACATAGGGCATTTGTGTGGGTCTTTAGATGATGCAAGTGGATGGTGTAGGTGCGATATGGTCATTTGGTGTATACAGCTTATTGGTAAGTGAATAAAAGTTGATGTTAAGCTGTCAGGTCACTCATTTTTGTGAGGTGTGCATGTGGAAGGCTTCTTTTGTTGAATCTGGATGTTGCAATTCATTTTGAGAGTGAGCTATGGTAATTTTATCACTTTTTTATACTGATCTGTGCCTCTCTGGTCTAGTCTTTCTGGCTGTTGGGTGTCATGGTGGGGAGGTAGAGCACAGAGAAAGCTTGGAGGGTGTATGTTGAGTGTTAGGTTGATTGCTGTGAGAAAACTTAGTTTCTTTTTTTTCTCCTGCTTGAGTTTTCCTCTTCAATTCAAAACACCTGATTTCTTTTTGCAGCCTCAGCAGCTTGAGCTTATTCATATTTCCTGCCAAGGAGTGAACTACAATGATTCACAGCCAACTAGTTTGTTCAGTGGATAGTGTCAATGAGTTTATTGGATAATAGAGAAGACTTAATGAATATGTATTTACTGGATGAGTAATCAATCCGCGAATGTTCACACAAAAAGAGCATTTGAGAATAAGTAGGAGAAAGAGAAAGACTGAACATTTTTTAATATAGACATTTATTTTTCAAATTGGGAAACAAAATTTTAACAATATTTTATATCTTTAGATTTTTTTTTCATTTTCCTAACTGCGTGATTGAACTTCCTCTAATTAACAAAGCATTCCTTTTTATTTGACGAGAGGATAGTTCTTTTTTCCCAATGATAAATAGATGTATAAGGACATCTTTAAAGATGTTTAAAATTATTTTTTGCATATATTAAAGATAATCTTTTATATATGAATGAGACAAAAAGATGAAAAAAAAGGGAAGGAAGAACATGAGAGAGAGAGAGAGATGGTTTAGTACATGGGTAATAGGAAACCGGGAGTTTTGTGGGATTTGTTTCAAATATACAACTTTGTCCTGTTTTGTTTTCTATTTGCAGATGGGAAAAATCTTGAAGCTACAAATGATTTCTTTGACTTTTACATTAGTATTCGCATAGGAATCTCTTGAGTGTATATATTCTGCTTCTTTTTTTAATCCACAACATAATAGACATAGGTAATATTTTAGATGCTTATCATATAAAACAGTAATAACTAAAATGTAGCTTCCATATTATTTGTTTTGAGTGACAATGCTATACTATTGCTAGATTTTATTGAAAATGTAAAATGACTACTAATCACTGTTAATTTTTTTGTAAGTCACTTAATAGATATTATTATTACCACATTGAATGACTAGAGATGATTATATGAATAAATTGATTAGTTTCTAAAGAGCATAGTATATCTTTATATACTTTATATTTAAAATAGATATATTTTACTGCTGTTTTTTTCCTCTCATGATCAATATTATAAACAGAAAAAATGAATATAGAGCTTTTTTGTTTATATGCTCTTCTGGGTCCTGAAATGTTTTTTTTTTCATAAAGCTGATAATAATTATCTTACTTTAAGAAGAAGTAGTAGAGGGGAACTGGCCTCATGCTAGTTAATAGGAGGGAATGTTTGGATAGTTATGCTGTTCAAGCACGGAGTATTAGACTCCATGACGGGAAAGAAGGGGTTTTAAAGCATACGTTCATTTAATATCAAAATTCTTTACTATGTTGGGTGTCTACAATAATTACTGATAGATTTATGGTTGATCTCTTAAACATTTTGATTGTGTGTCAATCAATAAGCACATTTATTGTTGGAAGATACCAACAGACTTACTACCCAATATTATTCTTTGCTAACTAGTTCACATTATACTCCAAAAAAAGAGGGGTAGCTATATTGTGAAAAAAATCACTACCTCAACCTAAAATTATTGATATATATATTATTGATACATATAAGGATGATAAGGTTATGCTTTGTTCAGTTACTATATAATTCAACAGAATACTATACACCTTAATTAACATTTACAGGATCCCAGGTATAGGAGCCAAAACTATTATACAATATCTAGCTCAGATTGTTGAAATCTTAAAATTAAACATTATCGTAGTAGGAGATTTTAATTACATTCTGACTGATAAAGATACTAATACTACTAGTAAAATGAAAGTATCTGCTTCTACTAAGATGTTAATAGACTATAATTACTTATTACACCTTAGAGATATAAATGAATTATCTGGTTCAGAATCACTTTTTTATTCATTATTCATACCATGGTAGCATTGTTGCCTCACAGCAAGAGATTCTCCCATTCGATTCTCGGCTGGAGTGCAGGGAGTGCCTTCTGTGTGGAGTCTGCATGTCCTCCCTGTGGTTGGGTGGGCATGTGAAAGACATGCGTAAATGGGCATGCCTTCGTTGAAGGTTGAACATTGAGCTGGCAACTCGGCATTCGTCAAAATCTACTGCCAATCATTAACAGACTGGAGTTCCGCTGTGGTGACCCCTAACCGGGAAAAGCAGAAAGACAACAACAACATTCACATAAGCATAATACACACTCTAGAACTGATAGAGTATATATTTCAAATGATCTGATAAATAGTTTAAGTAATGTTAAAGTGGTTTCTTGTCCACGCTATAATGTTTGATCTTATGTTAAAAACTAATAATAATATTCAGATGTAAAGAATACCAGCTTATATAACTAACATGAAAGAATTTAAATATTTCTATATACAGTGAATGAAATTCTGTCTTTTATTGAACACAATTACACAGAATAAATTTCAGAGGTTTATATATGGGATGCACAAAAACCTTACATATTTGGTAAATTTACTAACTGGTATTTAAATAAAAAACAGTGGAAAAAAGAATTGTATGACATACAGGGGGAAATTGATAGATTAAAATCAGAGAACCAGAAAGACAATACTATCTAGATGGAAGAAATTAACAAAATAAATAACAAATATTTAGAAATTCTGCACCATAAAACTATGATTACTTTAGAAAGGCTTAAAATAAATAATTTTTCCGTTAACCCAAACTCAATGTGCAGGCTAGGTATTAGAACATACATTCTTAGTAGAGTTAATCATATTAAAGAGATTTATTCACCCAAGAGAAAGAAAAAAGGTTGCAGAAGTAGAAGACATATTGAAATAATTCAGAAATCATTTTAAAAGAATAAATCAACTCAAAACATTAATGGATTCTAAATCAGTGATTAAGACTTTTCTAAGAAATCATACAAAAATAAACTATCTGATGTCCATATGAAAGCAATAGACAAACCTATTTCAAAGCCTGAACTACAAGCTCAAATTAATAAACTAAAATCTAACAAAGGTCCTGGTAATGGTGGTATTATCCCTGAACATTATAAGGTAATGCCCAAAGAAGCCACAAATATATTTCTTAGGGTTTTTCTTTAGTAAAATAATTAACAGTTCCTCCATCCTGGAAATATACCCTTATTTCTCCAATCTTAAAAGTTGATAAAGACCATTCTGCATATTGTTCTTAAAGACCAATCTCTCTTTTAAATATAGATTATAAAATATTCATGGTGGTTCATGCTAACACATTAAAGCAATATCTACCTTCTCTGATAAATGAGGACCAAACTGGTTTTATATTAAATAGAAGTGCATTTGATAATATTAAAAGAATGATAATAATCATTAATTATGTAAATAAAACAAAATATACTTTAACATTTAGTAGCTTTGATGCAGATAGTGCTTTTGATTCTGTTAAATGGAAGTATCTTTTATTAGGAGTAGAGGAATATAATGTTTCTCATAATTTTACATATCTTATTAATCTTCTTTATGATAGTTGTCATGCTTATGTTAAAATAGGTACATATACTTCAAAGTCAATCCAAATTTCCAAAATAACCAAACAAGGGTGTCCTTTATTACCTTTACTTTGCACTCTAGTTATGGAACCATTTGCTAACCTTTTTAGATAAAATACAAACATTAAAGATATAAACATAAATGAGAATGTGATATCTAAAATCCAATTATTTGCTGATGATATTCTTTTAACCATACATGGCAATATTATTTCACTTTCTGCTGTATTTAAGGCAATGGAACTATTTCAGAAAAAAATCTGGACTCTCTTTTAATGATAACAAAATAAAAATAGTACTCATAAATACTAATATTGATAATATACACAATAGATTCACTAAATATTTAGTCCAAGAGAAAAAAATAAAATACTTAGGGATAATTATAACTGATAATATTAATGATATAATAAACCTTAATGATAACAATAATCTAACCATTACAAAAATCTAATTAATAAATGGAATAAACTTTTTTTACTATGCATGAGAGAGCCATTATAATTAAATGATCATTCTATCAAACATTTATATGTAATATAATCACTATCCTTACCTCCTCCAAGAAATTGTATAAAATAATTCACCTCATTAATCCTGAATTTTTTTGGTATCCTGACAAACCCCAAATTGTTTTAAGTCATCATATTAAAGATTGGTCTTCTGGAGAGATTGGTATTCTTGATTTAGAATGTTACTCACGATTACCAATTGTTAATACAATATCTATGTAGATAAATACCTATTACACTGCTAAACGGAAAGAATTTCAAGGAATTCTTTGGTTAAAATCTAATCATTCATTACATACTAATCACTATTTAATTTCCAATAACCTATTTCTCTGGTTGCTAAAAGATTATTTTACAGATAGAAGCAATCAAATAGTAATTTTTATTATATTTATATTCTAATAAGTACTTTTAGAAATTTTATTTATAGAAATCCAACATATAAAGCATGGATTTTTTCCTCTTTCCTATAACGTATACTCATAACAATATTTCTACCTCAAAGCTGTCAACAACGATTAAATTTAAAGAGAAGAATCTGACATATTGGTTTCAATTGTTGACAAATGAGAAACTGTATTCAGTTGATTATATAATTAATAAATATGATTTGGGTAATAGTTAGAGATGCAAAATAGTAGATTTTTGTGGAAAGTAAAATTAAAACAATGCAACCAAAGATAAGAAATGATTTTCCTAAATGAATTGAATTTATTATGTTTATGATTCAGCAAAGCATAATTGGTAAGGGTCTTTTATCCAAACTATATAAAGTGATCAAAAGAGAAACAGAAAGCTATAATGAAAATTATTGGGATTATTTTAAGATTATTAATAAAGAACCTCCAAATGAAGAGGGCAAGAAATAATTTTATCTTCAAAACAGACAACTTCTTCCCTAACCTCCAAATAAAGAGGGCAAGAAAATAATTTTATTATCTTCAAAACAGACAACTTCTCCCCTTAAATGGAGATGTTTTTCTTGGAAATTTATACATAGATCTTTTTTACTCCTCACAGAATCGAGTTAATGTATAAAAAAGGTTGTTTGTTGGAGATGTAAGCTAAAGGTCAAAGCAGATTGGCAACATATGCTTTTTGATTGTGTTGTAATTAAACCATATTGGAATAACATTAATCTTTTCTACAGGCTTTATTTAGTGACAAATTTTCTTTAAATAAATAATTAATTTTATTTAATACTCCTATACCTGATTGTGTTAAAAGACTAAAATATCAACTTTAAGGTTTATCTTATCAATTGCAAGGAAAGCAATGATTATAAATTGGAAAAGTGAAACTACTCCCTCTTTCAAGGAATTTATGAATCTTGCAACTGAAGTATGCTAACTGGGAATGAATTACCATCAAAACAAGATCCATCAGAATCTTTTCTTCCTACAATATGTGGATGAAATTTAAAGAACTGCTAAACAAATAGCTGTTGAAATTAAGATCGCAATTGTTAATAATTGATAACCTTTAAAATGTTTATTGTTAAGTAGATACTCTTGTAAATAATTTGTTTTTGATGGTTTATGTTTAATGTTTTTCCTACTTAAAAGTTTCTATTTTTAAATGTATGTCATAATTAATTAGTTTATTTAAAACTTAAATAAAATTAATTAAAAAAATCAATGATCTTTTGTTTTTTTATTCACCAGAAGCAAAAGAGTAGCATTAATCTCAAGCTGCTTCCTAAGAAGTAGTATTAACACATATGTTGCTGGATTAAGTACACTTGCAATAGTCTTCTCCTGACAGATAAAATGGATAGAACCTACAACAGTAGACACAAAAGAAAGACAAGTTGCACAAAGGTCCTGAAGAGTTTCTCACCAAAACTGCAAACAGACCAATCAGTGACATCACAGACACACTGCCCAACCAGAGACTGGCAAGAAACAGTAGGAGACCAGTCAAAAATGTATGAGGCATTTCAGTTTAGAGGTGTTGCTTTCAAGATCTTGAACGGAAGAGCACATTTACTGAGTGCTATTTGGCCTTATGCAATTATTTACTAGGTTGGAATGTCCCAACCCAAACTATGGAAAACACTCCCTGTTATACCTTGTAATAACAAACATTCCCAATTCTATCTACTCCACTATAAACCCCCCATTAACTCTTACTGTGTACTGCCCCATCACTAGCTCTCTTACCACATCACACCTCAAACAGCTCTGGTTCATAGGCTCATAGAAGGTTACTTGGCTAATGTTCTTAGGGCCTTTACAAGCCTAGCCATGTTATGCCTGTGATCTTGATTAGATGGTTGTTATTCATAGAGGGAGTCTGTGATCAGCACTGACTGCTCCCATCCATGAGGGACATAGGTGTCACTTCTGTGGTGAATTTATAGACTTCCATTCAATTGTCTAGGCTGCATTTGAATAGGGTCATTGAGGAGCTCTGTTTCGTGTGAATTAGGAGTTTATTCCAGAGGAGCAGCAATCTCTGGGAGATATATCTGTCTCTCCAGCATGTCTTGTTAATGTCACAGATTAAGGTGGGATCCCTGGTATGAGTGACTCTTGTCCCATTTGAATTGTGTACATACAGTATTTCCATTAGGGCAGGGTCAGAGAATGCTCTGTAGGCCAGGCACAAGTTGCTTCTCAGCAGCCTGTAGGATACAGAGTAGAGTGACAGGGCTTTCAGTCTTTTCATATAGGTCATGTTTTGGAGGCCCTGAATTTTCTTGGTGAGTAACCTCTGTGGTCTCTCCAGCTGCAGGCATCTAGTGAGGTACACTCAAAAGGGAGTGTTGTACTCTATTAGTGGTCTGATGAGAGTTGACTACAGAGGAGTTATAACATCCTTAGTTGATGCGATGCCATTACTTATGAGATGCACAATGTAGAAGGCTTTCCTTACCACTGCAGATACTTGGTGATCAAAGTTTAGATTGCTATCAACCTGTGTTCCCAAATATCACACCACTGGGTTTGAGCTTACGGGGTGCTATCAGTTTTGTAATTTGCAGGGGCCTCCTCTTTGCCAAAGGAGATAAAAATGCATTTTTTGCATTTAGTTTTAGTCTGTGGTTTTGGAACCAATTGTTTGTCCATGTTAGACCCTTTTCTAATATGTTAACATTATTTGGGGACTCAATGATTTTACTCAGTTTGCAATCATCAGTGAACTTAGTAAGCCACAGGCTATCTACTTTGTCTTGGATGTCTGAGAAATAGATTCTAAACAGTAGAGGGCCCAGTACAGATCCTTGTGGTATGCCACTGGTAAATGGTATACTGGTAGAGGTGGAATCACCAACTTTGACAGTATGCATTCTGTCGGTGAGCCAGTTCACTACCCATCTAGTGATGTATGGTTTACTCCCGAGATGGGACAGTTTCTCAATGATACCTGAGTGGGGGAATTGTGTCAAAGACTTGGAAATTTCCTCAGGTTCAGTATGAACGGTACCTTCCACAATACGTTTGGCACATAGATGGGCTTTCCCCTTTAAGACATTGTTTACTGAATAGAAAGCTGTATATCTGGACAGAACAAGATAAATATCTCCTTTTATTTTGAATCTCAAAACAACGCACCTCAAAACCGAAATACCATTATAATTCTATATAGTGGCTCCCTATTCTTTGAAGTGCAAAACTCATGTCTTCATACTGATGCCAACACCCTAACAGCCATTCTTCTTTCTTTGCAGAACATATACTTTTCCTTAACTACAAGACTTATAAAACTTCAAATAAACTACTGGCTGAATCCTAGACTAAAAGCTTTAAGTAACTCAGAGAGGATGTGTGGCATCTGTGGAACAAAACAAACCTCTCACCATTCAGAACAGATTCATTATGTTTATAAATTTAGATAAAAATCAATATAACAACCCAAATAGTTTTTAAAATTAAACCATCTTCTCTTCTGAGCAGCCAAAACTAGTTCAATAAACAAAATCTTTACCATTCAGCGTAAAAATAAAACTAACCCCCTCCATCATAATACCATTATGACACTGACTGAGACCATTTTATTTCATGACTTCAACAATAAACTAACTCCCTCTAAAGTAGTTGTGCATTATTCTTCCACTAGAATTAAATGAGTTAGCTCATCATTTTAGTGAAATGTATTGTTAGTCAAGTAATATATTTTAGCTCATCTTTGCTTACTTTTGATATCTTCCTTACATAAGGTATCTACCTATCTGCTTTGATTTGACTGTTATCAATATTATAACCTAGTTTCGTACAAACATTTCTCTGTATTAACTTTAATTAGCTTTATTTAGTATATATTCTGGGCCGGATTCGAGAAGGCTTGCACGGAGTCTAACAGTAGAGTAAGACTCCATGCAGCCAACATGTCCGCCGAACAGCCAGGAACAGCCGGTAGGGGTGTGCAACAGAGCTCTCAAAACTAGTCCTACATGGACAGGGCTTGGATATGCAAATTACCTCAACTGCAGGTGAAAGCTATGCAAATGAGGTAAATTTGTGATCCAGGAAACCCGAACCTGTCCGAGTAGGAGTAGTGTTATTTGCAGAAATGTACTCAGTTGACAACTGAGTACGGTTCTGCAAATAGCAAAATGGAGCCGTGACAGCTCCAAAAAAAGGATGCATTTACAGTAGGAAGCATGCCAATGGCCAAATATACGGCCATTGGCAATGTGAAGTGATGCAAAATAAAAATAAAATAACTTTTTTTTCATCCTGATCTCCGGGGTTTAAGCATAGCGCAGCGCTACGCAAACGCGCTGCACCCTAAAAACCAGAAAATCAATAATTAATGGATTTTATTGCTGATATGAATTTACAATGCAAGTGAATGGCAGGCTGAAGACAACATGGCCACCGAGTAGAGGTTGCTAAGGGGGGAAGCTCAGTCTAAGAGATGTAACCAAGCATTAGTAGGCAATACTATGCAAATGAGGGTTAGGATAGTCAATTGCAAGTTTACATAGCAAATGAGCATAGTAAGTGGAGTGTAGGAGTAGAATAAGGAGAGTAACAGAGTAGAAGATAGGTGACATCACGAGGGGGGCATGTATGAAAGAATTGAAGCTCATTGGAGCAGAGTGGCATGTGTCAGGTGACATTTACATATCATTGAAAGAGGTGTGTCAAAAGGTAGGCTAGGTAAAGTAAAGAAATTGAAGGTATATGCTATGGATAACACCAAAGTTTCTTGCTGAGTGTGCATGCATGCACGCGTGTGCATGCCAGTAAACCCGAGTAAGACAGTGTGCGCGTGTGTTAGTGTGTGTGCGCACGTGTAAGCTGGAGTAAGCATACGTAAGGCTGTGTAAACAATTGTAAGCACGTTTGCACTGGTGTGCGCGTGTTTTAACAAGAATAAGCAAGTTTTAGTCCATGTAAGCATGTGTGTGCGTGTGTTAGCTGCTGTGCACGTGTTTGCACTTGCGTGCGCGGCACTGCCCCCCTGAGGAAACAGAAAGGGAAAAGGAAGCACACCAAATAGTAGGAAGTTACCAGGGAGTAATAGCAGAGCTAGCAGGTGAAAACAATCAGAATCAGGCAATTACACAGGCAGTACACTAGCCCAGCCCAGCACTTAAAACTCTGCAAACAACAGTCCATTATATTTCTCTCAAGAGACACTGCAACACTGCAGTAAGCTAATAGAAGTGAAAACTGAAAAAGCTTTACTGAGACAAAAAATGTTAGGGGCTGCCATTGCTGTTATAAGGCGACATATGCAACATGCTGAGGGTGGTGATAATGCGAATGCTGCTGGACAACCCACAGTGAGGAGATGGAGAAGAGTGTGCAGGCCCAGGGTAACCTACCAGGGGCAACATGAGCTGGAGATAGTGGAGCGCTATTGAGTGGACAGAGACCTCTTGCAGCAAATTGTTGAGCTGTGCAGGCCATGCCTCACACACAGAACCAACAGAGGGAAACCAATTCCAGTGGAAAACAAGGTATGTGCTGGCCTAAGAATATTAGCAACAGGTACCTTCCAGAGACCAACTGGTGATATGATGGGGATATCACAGGCATCAGCATCCAGGGTACTGCACCAGTTCCTGGATGCCATGTCAGCACATGCCGATGATCATGTATATTTCCCCAATTCCCATAAGGAATTGGCCAGCAATATGCGTCTCTTCCAGCAAATAGCAGAATACCCTGAGGTAGTGGGTGCAATAGACTGCACGCACATATGCATCAAAGTACCAGCCGGTGAGCAGGCAAGGGTCTACTTCAACCGCAAGGGCTTCCCCTCCATCAACTGCCAGGTCATGTGTGATGCCCAGGGAATAATACTGAATGTGTGTGCTGGCTGCCCTGGAAGCTACCATGATTCCCATATCTAGCATCTGATGCAGCTGTACCAGACATTTGCCAACGGGGACATCCCAAATGGTCACCTAGTGGGGGATGCTGGCTATGCACTGGAGCCGTGGCTGATGACACCCATCAGAAACACACACACACCTGAACAGGAACGCCATAATGAGACACATGCACAAACACGAAATGTAATCGAGCGTGTGTTTGGGCTGCTCAAGTCATGGTTCCGGTGCCCTGACACATCTGGTGGAGCCTTGCAGCCAACTACATGTACCCAAATTGTTATGGTATGTGCTATGCTAAATAATATGATCCTGTGAAAACAGCTGCAGCAGGACCAGCATAGGCCTGGGCCAAACAGTCCCCCACCATTGCTAAGGCCATCACAGGCAGAGCGTGACTCGGAGGAGGAACAACCTGAGCCTGCCCCAGTAGGCAGAAGGAGGTGTGCCCAGTATGCTTTGGCCTTGGCAAAGAGGCAACATATAGCACATACACTGGCTCAGTAGGAACTCTGGAAATGATACCTCTCTCTGACTTGCACATATAGTAAAAGGGATGCCGAAGGTGACACCACTTGCTTCCAAACATGTATAGGGAGTGTAGTATGTGCATCCAACATAGCCAGCCCTGCAGCACCACCTGAGGCATGATTGCCATGTGTTAAGCAATATAAAACAGTGCTAAACAGCATTTACCACCATGTAGTATATGTAAAGAAAATCACACACACCAACTAGCACAACTGTGGTCAATGTTGAGTAATATTGGGCAACATCCAGCAATGTTGGTTAATACTGAGCAATGTTGGTCAAGCTGGGTCTAAGTATATGAAGGTCTCTCCAAACACCATTATATTGGGTGACTTCAACTACCCAAACATCGACTGGGAGCATTACTCAAGCCCCAAAACCCTAGCCCAAAGGTTCCTAGAATTTATAAACTCAAATGCTATGGAACAACTAGTCACCACCCCCACAAGAGGGGATAACATGCTGGACCTGGTCATCACCAACATGGGGACTCTATGCTCCATACCAGAGGTATTCCCCTTATTGATAAGATTGGGCCATAAATCAATCTCACTGGATATCCCCATCCTGATCCCACCCACAGCCCAGAAAACCACAGTAAAAAACTTCTCAAAAGCTAACGTCACCCTTCTCAAAACCGAGGTGGAATCCTTCAAGGCCCCCGGGCCAGTGGAAACTACGGCTCAAACTGCAGAATCCTTTATAAACGCATTCTATGGACACCTTCAGGAATGCATGGATCATGCTATCCCAAACAAAACCAAGACCCAATCATCCAAAGGCAGGTGTCCTGCCTGGTGGACCCCAGCCATAAATAAGCTGTACAACAGAAGGAGGATGCGACTACATGATAGAGCAAAATCCCTAAAAGGGAACACATCTCCGATCACTACTAGCAAAAAACTATGATCCCTCATAAAATCATCCAAGGCCAGCTTCGAGAGAAAAATTGCACAGGACACTAAAGATAATCACTAGGCCTTCTTTAGTTATGTTAGTAACCTGGGTGGCAACTCCCAGATATGCTCAGAGTTGGTCCAAAATGACAAAAAGTACACTGAATGCACAGACATTGCCAAAATCCAGGCAGACAGGTTCAGTGCAAACTTCTCCCCCCCTTCCCCCCCTAAAGAGCAAATATCTATCCCAGCAGAGTGCTGCCTCCCTGACATCTCAGATGCTCAGGTGAGAGCCGCCCTCTCCAAAGCAAAAAAACACAGCATCAATGGGACCAGACAGTGTCCTGGGCTGCGTCCTACATGAACTTCAAGAAGAGCTAAACCCCCACATAAAGCTACTGCTCAGTCTCAGCCTTACTACAGGATATATACCCAAAGAATGGCGTACAGCAATATTGGTCCCACTCCACAAAGGTGGTGCCTCTACGGACCCTGGAAACTATCGCCCCATAAGCCTGACTAGCCTGGTCTTCAACGCTATGGAGAGGATCATCATGGAACTCATAAACAAAGACATTGGGGACCTACAGACACTGGAGCCTACCCAATTCAGCTTTGTTAAGGGCAGATCCTGCCTCTTAAACCTGGTCGATTTCTTTGAAACAGTCACCAAGGCCATTGATGAGGGGAAGGTAGTCCACACAGCCTACCTGGACCTCAGAAAAACCTTTGACACAATACCCCACTCGGGCATCATAGATAAGCTCTCCAGCGTAAATATAAACTCCTATGTCACTAGATGGGTTGCAAACTGGCTCAAGGACAGAACCCACATAGTCAAAATTGCTGGAGCCATGTCAGACTCTAAACCAGTTACAAGTGGCATCCCACAAGGCTCAGTCCTGGGACCTCTCTTGTTTGGCATATATTTTTCGGAGGTTCAGGCTAACACGGGAGGACTGTGGCTGACCAAGTTTGCAGATGACTGCAAACTGGGTGCCATAATTGACTCTCCAGCTGACATAAGCATCCTCCAAAAGGGTCTCATAGAGACGGATAACTGGTGCCAGAGCCATGGCCTAAAGCTAAATGCTAAAAAGTGTATAGTCATACCCTTTGGCAAAAACAAAGTGCCCACAAATTACCACATAGACGGGAATCCATTAAGTACGGAAGAAGTAATTAGGGACCTGGGGACCCAAGTTGACAGTAATTTCCCCTTTGACAACCACATTGCCAAAGTGGTTAGAAAGACCTTCTATATAGCGCACCTTATCATGAAAGGATTCACATCTAGATCGAGGGAGGTCATTGTGCCCCTTTATTCATCCCTCATCAGGCCCATAATTGAATACAATGCTCCATTTGGGATGTACCTTACCCGACACCTGCAGCAACTAGAAAGACCCCAAAAGTACCTCACAAAGAGGATCATGGGACTCAAAAAGATGCCATATGCTGCTCGGTAAAAGAAACTCCAGCTCTACTCAGTTGCATACCACCTACTTAGAGGCAATCTATGCCTGACATATAAAGCCATGTCCAACCCGGAATTAATGAGCATGCTCCACCTCAGAAAATCCAAATCCCTTAGAGCTACGCGCTCAAGGGACTTAAACCTGAGCACAGAAATTAATTGGACATGCTGGAGGGACATATTCATAACCCAGAGGCTCCCTTCACTCTGGAATAGAATCCCAGTCCATGTTAGGCAACCCCCCTCACTGACTCTCTTCAAGAGGAATCTTGACGAGTGGATGGGAGATCATAGGTTTACCCCAGGGATTACTTCGGTGTCACTACTAGACAGAGGCACAGTAAACTAACCTTAAAAAGGGAACAGTAAAATCAGTTCTGAGGGTGGCAAAAGCCAAACACACTCTGGCTAGGCTTGTAAATGCCTTAGGACAGATAGCCTAGTATGAACCTATGAACCTAAGTAGGGCATAGCTGAACAAACGCCAACATGCTCATATTTGCTCTACTGGCCCTTAAGCAGTCTGGTCTGCTCAGTATGAAAATATAAAGCAGTGATGGGCCTCAAACCCAGGATATTGTGCACTATAGTCATAGTACTGAACCACTAAACCATGACAGCATTGCAATGGTCAGCCTCTATGAAGAAATGTTGATAAGTCTATGCAAAGTATTCCATGGAAACCATGCAGGCACAGCATAATCCCTGTCGAGTTATGACACAGAGGTGAGTCCCGCAGTAAGAATAGAACCTGACTTTCAACACACACAGTAGAAATGTTAATATTGGACATGTACACATACATGAACAAATGTAGTGGACCTCAGACAGCAACATGCTGAAAGGTCACACTGGGCATGCTCACACACTTGAATAAATGAGACAAATGTCAGGCAACAGAACACTGACAGTCTGAACTGGGCATGCTCACACACTTAGGCCATGTCAGAGTACAGCAGTGGGCCACACATATCAGGCAGTTGCATGTGTTAACCCAGGAACCTCTCACTGTCCAGAAATCTGCCCTGTGCACACAGTTATATGACAACAGACACATATATAATGTAGTGGAACCCTGTCATAATCAAATATGTTCTGCAGATACCTAAGTTGTTCATAGAAAGTGGGAAAGCAAAGATGATAAAACCTGCAAACAGTATCAGCAATAAACATTGTGCATCCTGAACATTATCATAGGTTCAGAGGTTGATACTAGCCGTACAAGCCTAGCCAGATTGTGTTTGGCTTTCACAACCCTGTCAAAGTAGAACACTGTGCCTGTGAATAGTAGGTCACACGATAGCCCATTTACGTTTAGTGTATTGTGCCTCTGTCTAGCAGGGACCCAGAAGATATCCCATGGGTAAACATACGATCACCCATCCACTTGTCAAGATGTCTCCTGTAGGTGGTCAGTGGGTGGCTCTGCCCATGCGAAACCGGGATTACAATCCGGAGTGAGTGGAGCCTCTGGGTTAAGAATCTGTCCCTCCAGCATGTCCTATTAACATCTGTGCTGAGGTATATGTCCCTGAAGTGTGTAGCTCCAAGGGAGTTGGATATCCTGAGGTGGAGCATGTCCATTAAATCTGGGTCAGATACTTCCATAAACTACAGGCACACAACACATCCGAGTAGGTGGTAAGTGACTGAGTAGAGCTGGAGTTACTGTATCTGAACTGTGCAGGGCATCCGTGTGAGTCCCTACATCTGCTTGTTGAGGAACATTTGTGGCCATTACAGTTGCTGCAGGTGTCGGGTAAGGTACATCCCAAATGTGGCATTGTAACCAAGCATGGTCGTGATGAGTATAGGGGCACAATGACCTCACTTGATCAACATGTGAAACCATATGGGATAAGGTGGGCTATAGAAGTACTGTCTAACCACTTTGGCAACGTGATTGTCAAAGGCGAGAGTACAAACAAGTCATGTCCCCAAACCCCTAACAACTACTACCATATGTAATGGATTACTACCTATGTGGTAATGTGTGGGCATGTTGTTATTCCCAAAGGGGATGACTATGCAACTAATGGCATTTAGCTGTAGGCCATGGCTCAGGCACCAGTCATCCTATCTCTGTGAGACCCCATTTGAGTATGCATGTGCCAGCTGGAGAGTTGATTATGGCACCCAATTTGCAGTCATCTGCGAACATGGTCAGCCATATTCCTCCTGTGTTAGCCTGTACGTCACACAAATATACACTGAACAAGAGAGGTCCCAGGACTGAGCCTTGTGTGATGCCATGTGTAACTGGTGTATAGTCAGACATGGCGCCTGCAATACTGAGCATGTGGGTGCTATTCCTGATCCAGGTAGCAATCAATCGTGTGAGATATGTGTCGATATTGATGCCGGTGAACCTATGCATAATGGCCAAGTGGGGTATTGTGTCGAAGGGTTGTGTAAGGTCGGGGCAGGCTGTGTGGACAACCAGCCCTACACTGATGGACCTGGTAACCTTTTAAAGAATACAAACAGGTCCAAGAGGCAAGATCTGCCCACAACAATGCTGAAATGTGTAGGACCCAGGGTCTGTAGGTTCCCGATGTCTATGTGCATGAGTCCCATTACAATACACTCCATAGCTTTGCAGAACAGGCTAGTTAGCCTTATAGGCCAATATTGTCTGTGGTCCATTGTGGAAGCAACTCTGTGGAGCGGGACCACTATCACTGTACGCCATTCCGTGGGTACATATTTTGCAGTAACTCTGATACTGAACAGTGACGTAATGTGAGGGTTACGTCTGTCATGAAGCCCATGTAAGAAGCAGGCTGGACACCATCTGGTCCCATTGATGCTGTGTTGTCCATTGTGGGGATGGCAGCACTCACCTGTTTATTTGTGATGTCAGGGAGGTTACACTCTGTTGGGATGGACAGTAGCTCCTTAGGGGGGATGGGGGGAGACATCTGCACTGAACCTGTTTGCCAGGATGCTGGCAATGTCTGTGGGTTCAGGGTATGTTTAGTCAGTATGCAGTAACTCACAGCATATCAGTGAGTGTCCACCCAGGTACCTGAATTAACTGAAGAAGGCCTTGTGAGTGTCCTACGTGTCTGGTGCAATTGTCCATTAGAAGCAGGCCTGACATAAATACATGAGTGGTTGTAGCTGTCTGCTAGTACAGATCACAGATGCCTTCCCTGTCTGGGATTGTGCTCTATCATGTAGTAGCATCCTCCTTTCGTTGTATAGCTTATTAATGGCCGGGGTCTACCAGACAGGTCCCCTGCCATTGGAGGAGTGAGTCCAGTTGTTATTTGGGATAGCACAATCCATGCAGTCCACTAGGTGTCCACAGAATGTGTATGTAAAGGATTCAGCAGTCTGAGTCATACTTACCACTGTCCCAGGGTCCCTGAAGGATACCACCTTGGTTTGGAGAAGTGTGACATTTGCTTTTGAGAAGTTCGCCAAGATTACCCAGGATGGGTGTGGGGACGGAATATGGATGTCCAGTGAGATAAATGTATGTTCTGACCTTACCAATGAGGGGTATATCTCAGGTGTGGAACATAGACTCCCCATGTTGGTGATGATCATGTCCAATATGTTGTCCTCTCTTGTGGGTGTGGTGACCGGTTGTGCCATAGCATATGAGTTTACAAATAGTAGCAACTGTTGGGCGAGCGTGCTGGGTCCTGAGTACTATCCCCAGTCAATGTGTGGGTATTTGAAGTCACCCAATATAATGGTGTTTGGGGAGACCTTCATATTGTCCACTGTTCCCAAGAAAGCTGAGTGTGGTTCCTGAGTTTGGGAGGGTGGTCTGTAGCAGGCAACAAACCAAAAGGCAGATTTGCACAATGTAAGGTGCATATGTATGGTCTGTGATGCTTTGTGCAGTGCTACCAACCCGGAGGTATGTGTATCTGTGATGTATATGGATACTCCCCCTATTTGTGTTGGCCATTCCGAGTTTTGTGGTCAGAAAGCATGGTATGAAATATAACCTGGTAGTGTTGGTGTGCATTTGGGATCCTGAACCAGATGTCTGTTAGTGCACAGATATCGCTGTTGTCCATACTGAGGAGAATCCTGAGTGGTTGCAATTTGAGGGTAACACATCTGGTGTTCAGCAGCATTACCCTCAGTGTCATGTACTCTGTAATGTCTATGGTGGTGGGTTTGTCTTTTGAGCCCCACTTAAAAAAGGCAGTATGGTGGTAGCAAGTGCCTTAGCCAGTATTCGAAAGTCCAAGGGTGACAGGTGCAAGCTGTCCATAGGGAAGCTACATGGCATGTCTAGCATGTCACCCCAGGCTGACAGACACTGTATCCCCTGTGAATGACACCAATATGTTAGCCAACTGTTAAATGTGATCAGTTTGTTGGTATACTATGACATCATACTTGGTGAATGTAAGATGCTAGACAAGGTCAGGGTCATACTGGCCTGGGCTACATGATCAGAGAGTTCCTCTATGTATCATGTCATGTGGTCCAGGGAGGAACAACTGAGGACGTACGCACCAGCATGGACAATGATGGAGCTAGTCCTGTACTTGCTTTGGAGTGACCTGAGTGCATGTGTTATGTTGCGGATCCTGGTACCCGAGAGACAGCTCAAAGTGACTATTCCCTTGTGTGACCCGGTGAGTGGGACGTCAGTGTGTCCGACAATAAGTGTCACCTATTACAAGTGTATTAGGTGTGTTGTTTAGCCCGAAAGGCAGTGACTGTGTGGCACACTGACATTGTGAACTATGTGATATGTGGGTATTGTAGTGGGGTAGCAGTTGTTTGTGTGTCTGCTTTGGAGGTCTCTGCTGCTTAGGCAGAGTTTATGTAGAGCCTCCGTGTATGTTTATGTGTGATAATTTGGTTTGATTGCTGTCACTATAGGTTTATGTGAGACTGATATGTGGTGTGTGTGGTTACCTTCACCACCTGATAGACTATGCCAGTCATGGGTCGAGAGAGCTCAGCCTCCTGTATGTCAATATTGTTGCATCTCTCACATATATCTGGTTTGTAGGGAGGAGGAGAGGGTTGTCTGTGTACATAAGGTAGATGTGACATTGTGTCAAAACCACAATATTTACTAGCTGGACTGGAGAGTACACACAAAACCGACTCCTGGACATGCCAGGATATTATGATGACATACTCCGTAGCCTAATCTCAAAGGATCAGTAGGGTGTTAAGTGTGTAAAAGAGTATAACAGGGATTAGTGCTCAGGTTTGTTGGTGGTTTGTAAAGAGTAGCTGAGAAGGATTCCAGACTGAATCATGACACCTCCTTCAGCTATGTCATAAATAGCAATGTACACTCATATATGTCCTGAGTCAGGGCCAACTGTGCCTGACTGACAATGCTGACATCCTGTCAGACAGGCCCATATAGACATACCCACCTCCCACTGATGATAGTCCCAGTCATCATACCAGGAGATATCACATGTAGAATGGCTGAACAGCTCCCCCCAAAGCCAAAAGCCTGGCAGCAATTGGATTACATTGTTTCCCAATATGTGTCATGCATGAACTACAGAACAAACAGACCCTGCACCTGAACATCTGTTGAGCCTCACCCTCTCCACAGGATCTGGAACCGTTGAATGTGTTACAGCAACATATGGCACTCCCCACAAGTGTTGGTGCACAACACACCATGGGAAGTATAGTCCAGTAAGCCTATGAAGTCTGATCTGCAAGGCCATGGAGTCCATCATGGTTGAAGTCATAAACAGAGCTATTGGAAGCTGAAAAACACACAACCCTACCAACTGTGGTATGTTCATGTGCAGATCATGGTTCCCAAACATGCTAGACTGTTTGCAAGGTAGACACCCAGGACATACATCACTGAACAGAGCTACACATGTCCCACATAGACTTTGAATAGCCCTTTATCAACATCTCTGACACATGTCGTATCCACAAAACCAACAATCTGTGCATAAATATGTGTTGACATATGAAGGAATGTCAGTGTGTCCACAGATATATCACACAAGGTAAGAATTATGGGGTCCTGTTCAAGCTGTTGACACCTGCCGACCCACATGGCTCATTCCTGGGATTGCATAAAACAAAGTGTACACACATTACCATGTCCAGTCTGATAATGTCAGCATCCTACAAATATAGCAGGAGAGCAGAAACCACCAACTAAAGCCAATAGCGTGCCGTGTTAAGGTGTATCTTTGTAGTGTCATAACATAATTAGGTAGGGGGTTGAATCCTGCAAACGCGGACTGTATGTGTGTGATTTCCTATGAGAGGAGTGCCCTTTTTGGAGTCTGGTAAAACACATTAAAAGAGGTACGTTCCTCTTTGCAAAGTCTGATGATGTCAGCATCCTACAAATATAGCAGGAGAAGCAAAACCAGCCACCAAAGAATATAGTGCACTGTGTTAATGTGTAGCTCTCAAGTATCATAACATAGTTAGGTAGGGGTTTGAATCTTGCAAACGCTGACAGTATGAGTGTATGTGTGTGATTTCCTATGAGAGGAGTGCCCTTTTTGGTGACTGGGAAAACACATTAAAAGAGGTACATTCCTCTTTGGAAAGTCTGATGATGTCAGCATCCTACAAATATAGCAGGAGAAGCAAAACCACCCAGCAAAGCATGTAGCATGCCATGTTAATGCGCATCACTCTTGTATCATAACATAGTTAGATAGGGGTTTGAATCCTGCTGACAGTGTATATTTATGTGTGTGATTGCCTCTGAGAGAAGTGCCCTTTTTGGTCGACTGGGAAAACACATTAAAAGAGGTACATTCCTCTTTGGAAAGTCTGATGATGACAGCATCCTACAAATATAGCAGGAGAAGAGAACCCCCCCCCCCCAGCAAAGCATATAGCGCACTGTGTTAATGCATACCTCTCTAGTATCTTAACATAGTTAGGTAGGGGTTTAAATCCTGCAATTGCTGAGTGGGTGTGTTTGTGTGTGACACAGTTGGTCAATGCAGTGTGGGTTTTGCTTTTACTATAGTATGACATATCATGATTAAAACAGTATGTGCATTGCACACATCAGGTATCTGTGGCAAATAAATATGTGTACATGTGACCTCAATCAGTACATAGGTGTGAAGCCTGCATACTACATGAATACATTTGTTTCCTTTGAGAGATTGTGCCACTGCTTCTCAGATCATAGGTCACATATGTATGTATGTGACAAGCCCAGCCACTGTAGTGATCTGTGTCCAAGGTCATCTGTGCCACACACACCCATGACAGTTACTATAGAGTACTGTGAGTGAGGGTACATGCCTGGGGTATATGTCAGACATGTTCATACACAACAACGACTGGCAATAATGGGCAGTCATTATAGGTGTACAACAGCCCTGTGGATATGTATTCAGGCCCCTAATGTCTTATGTGACACACTGAGGGACTCCATAATACCTATGTATATGTGGATACAAGGGACAGATGGCATAAAACGTGGCTGTATGTACACATTGGTACCCAACATACATGTTGAGGGCTACCACCTAAGTGGTACTGTTGGGATAGTATGCATAGTAAATGTGGATGACTATGCCATAGTCAGCTTACTGCTATACAGCATGTATTGGACAACAGGTATCTGTCTGTATGATACCCTTGTGTAGGATATGCGTCCCATCCAGGGAATGCATTGTAGGCCAATGCATGCATTTCCAGATGTAGATGGACATATCCCTAGTGTGTTTGCATGTACCTAAGAGGGCTATATGCCAAACAGGTGTGGTCCCAGGAACAGGTGGCGGTCAATACCACTGGTTACTGTTATAGTATAGTACTGGAAGGATCCAACTGTTACTGAGTTCCCTACAACTGTGTGTCATTTGTCAGGACATCATCTAATGATTGGTTATAGTCATGCTGTTGAGGTTGTGTATACTACCAGACTGCAAATCATTGACAGGTATTAACAGTATCACCCACAACATAGTGTCAACCCATGTCATACACACATGTGTACCCATGTTAGTACATATCTGTAGTAGAATGCATACTGGCCATCGAAAGATACTATGAGATGTTAACAATGTGTACAACAGGGTATGTCACATGTCCCATGTGTCCACTATGCATGTACATGCAGACAGTGTGCACCCACCATGTTCAAAGATGTACACCTGCTAATCTGTAATGCACACAACACACACGTACTGTTCACTCACTCACTAACACATGCTGGCAACACTATACACTTCAGCCAAGTGGCACATGGCCGGACAATACATACTCAGACCTAACACTGGTGTAAACAATGCTACATTGACAATCAGAGCTGTGATGCATAATGCCTGCTCAGATATACCTACAAGGATATCATTACACTTTCCTGTTGACAACTTGCTAATATTGCTACACTGCTATAATGTCACCCTGTGCATCAGAACCATGTTAGCCTGTTCCTGCATCAATGTTACAGATGACAGGAGGTGGCACAGGTGTCATCATATGCACAGGGTGTGTTGTTAGTTTGCCAGAGCCCGACATTGACCCATTCAATCGACGTGTGTGTGTGTGTGTGTGTGTGTGTGTGTGTGTGTGTGTGTGTGTGTGTGTGTGTGTGTGTGTGTGTGTGTGTGTGTGAGGGACAACAGTACAGCATGGGCCAATGCTGATGTAATGTGTGTGTGTATGTGTGAGCCCCAGTTGTTTGGTTAATGTGTGTGTGTCTGCATGCACACAGCTCCACCATGTGGCTGCCATATACAGGAGGTTGTGGGACAGCCACAGACTGTACCTGCTAGGCTGTACAGATCACTGTCTCTGGGCACGGACATGGTACCTGTGCCTGGCAGGGTTGCTACGGGCAGTATCAGGAACCAACCCTGACTGGGTACTATCATCAGAGGCAGAGGTATGATGACTGGACCCATGTCCCTGCTGGGACTGGCCAGAGCCATGTGCACATGGTGTACTAGGATGGTCAATAGACAGGCCAGCCCCAGCATTGCTGGGGCTGGTACTGCCACTATGAGAGCGGCTGTGATCTGTGTGCCATCTGCGATAACTGCCAGCTGTTGCTAGCATGCATCCGCATTGACGTCTCACCCATCCTGCACGGTCATGGCTCATGGAAGACACATTGTGGAGGGCCTCTAATGTCTCCCCCCAACGTCTATCAATGACCTCAGTGTAATTCCGGATGGCACCGGCAAGGACACGGATGCTGTCATTGATAGCGGTGTAATGGGCCCTCTGCGCCCTTAGTCCCTGTCTGGTGTACCGTTCCATACGTGCCTGTGCCTGCATTACAGCCTGGAACATACTGGAGGTTGTAATACCTCTGGGGGCACGTCTGCCAGGGGCAATACAACCAGTGGTGCTCCCCCGAGAACCCCTGGACATCCGCATTTGTGGTACCATTCCAGGAATCTGGCTATGGCTGCTGTGAGGGGATACAAGTGCCATGGGTACCACACTCTCCTGGTCAATGCCAACTGTATGCTGTCCCTCGGCTAATGCCATTGGTGATGAGGGATGTATCGGCAGTATGAGTGTGCGCATAGATGGTGTTGAACGCTGTGTACTGTCGATTGGTGGACCAACGACAGACCTTGTCAAAAACTTCCTGTGCCAGAATACATGTCTCATCATCTTCACTATTAGTGGCAGTGACTTCAGGTTCCCTGCTGCTTTCAGCCACCCCAAACTCAGCACCTGTGAGAGGAAGACAGGAAAAACACTTTACAATGTGTACATGATGTTAGCACACATGCACACATGCACACATGAACACATGAACACATGCACACATGCACACATGCACACATGAACACATGCACACATGCACACAAATTCACTCCACACTACAGCACATACACACACACACACACACACACACACACACCAGCAATCCAACACATACTCAATAGTGGATGAAGGTGGGTGACAGTATCACAAGGCAAACAGTCACCTCACATGTGTCAGCATGCAGAATATGTGTTACTCAAGACCACATAGTGCAAGAGTAGACAGCCCTATTTAATGACATTATACATGGCTTTGATGCATGTGTGTAGTTGTTCAGTGACTGGCTACACCCTGGAACACAATGTGTACATAGACACAACATTGCTATGCATGTATTATCAGCTCTGCAATGTCCTGTGCACCATCACTCACAGGTATACATACCATGGCTGCATGTGTTATCTGTGTGACGCATAGATTGCCATGTGTGATTACAGTGTCTGTGTCCATAGCAGATAATAGTGGGCAAAGGTGTAGCACATGCATGCTATGTACACACACGGGATGAGTGGTGCATGTAGACATGAAGGAATCCCAATGCTCAACATGGCACTTGTACAGTGGTTATGGTGAGTGTGGGACATATTGCAGATATGTCGGTGCCAGCCATGACATGGCATGCTACACGACTGCAACATTAAACACCACACATACCCAATGTGTGTCATGTGACCTATACACCCAATAGCATTCCAGGACATATATGTGACACTTTGTACAGATGGCGACTGCTGTGCATATTGTGCATACTGGCATATGTAAGCACACACACACCATGCTATGCATATTGTGTATAAGTGCATATGTTTGCACACACACAACATTAAGGTGCAAAGCAATGACTGCTATGTGCAGTACTGTGGTCACTGTAACTGGATGGGGTGTAGTACCATGTGACATCATCATCATCATGCATCTTGTGCTCACTTGTGCTGTGCCTGAACTGCAGTGCTGTGGCTACATTCACAATTACACAGCCACTTTGTACATGGGTGTGTGAGGTGCCCAATAGGGAGCATTGCCTAACACGACTGTGTTATGTGTTGAAGAGTGTTGTAGAGCCCCATGATAGGCCTCTATCCCTGAGGTACATCATGTTTGTGTGGATGACATGTGGGATACTGAAGTGTGACCTTACAGCGGGTGTGTGGTAACGCCATATGTAGCATGTTTTTGTGTACTGCGTATGATAAACGTGTTATGTTGTGTACAGCTGCAGCAACTATGCCTATCCAATGTGCAGTACGGTGTTGCCACAACTGTGTCTGATGCTCTGTGTATTGCATGTAATTGAGGCAGCTACTGACATTACTGAGCTGTGCAACGTCTTACAGCAAACATGCATGGCATGCATTATGCGTAGGTGTGTTACGTGTACATGGCCTACACCTCACCTATGACATGCACATTTCATTACCAACATTGCAGTTATACCACACTCACCAGCATGGATTGTCTGCCCTGCTGTCACTCCAGAGGGACCTACAAGAATATGAGAGAGTTCGTCAGTGGCCACAACTGTGGCATTGCTACACTGGGTATGCTAAACTACAGTAGAACAACAGTCAACAGTCACAGGTGTAGAGATAATATTCCAAATATCAGTATTGCACAACACTAGGCAGCACAACTGCTAAACACACAGTACACATCTCACGTAGACATAATCTAACAATACAGTTAACTGTAGTCTACAGATAGGGCATGTTACCTGCTTGCTCCATGTGAACATGCTGGGTGGCTGCGGCCTCCATGACAACACATATCACAGGTTGTTGCTGTCTAATTGTTGGCATGTCTAATTAAATCACTGCAGTGATGGTGTACCTGCTCATATGTCCGGTTATGCATGCCTACGTCATTTAACCGACTAACAAGATCCTGCCACAGTGCAGTCCGCTCCTGCTGGTGATGGCTGCTTCGGGAAAACAGCATTGTGTACTGCTGCACCAGACTTTGCACAATCTCATCTTCCTCCACTGCTGTGTGCGACAGGTTGCATTGGTAGGCCATCTGGCTGAAAAAGATATGAACAATATGTGTGAGCAAGTCCTGTGGCACACTTTAAACCTTTAACCAAAGATATCACTTTACTGACATATATACCATCCATTTGTCTGTCAGAGGTTACACACGTTCAATACCACTTATTGGTTCTCAGGCCACAACTGACTAACAGTGCCTGGCACACTCTACATATCACACCACTATACAACAGTACCCAGCACACTGTTTGTGACACAATGCACAACCTCAACACAGGGGTATATATCACGCCAGTGCATGAACAGAGATGTCATCCATTGCAATGAATTTAAAGTACAGTTACAGTAGTACCAGTCAACCACCCTAGTCATTGATGCCATAGCCCTGCCTAACATATGTGTACAGTTGTTACTATAGGTGGCATACTGCTGTAACAGATTATATGTGTTGCTGGATACAGACATATACCCTGTAACACACATATGATTGCAGCCATGGTACAGGCATAATTACACACACATCAGACAAACATACAATGCACCACTGTATGCCAACACAGATGAGCATTACCTCTGTACCATACAGTACTGTGTGCCACTACTTACAAACCCTTATGCCTGAGTTTTGTCCTCTGTGCAGACTACAGGAAACACACAAGACAGTGTTTCCAAGCAATGTGAACACTCACCATACTGTGCTGTTTAGGTCTACAGCTTCAGGTAGTACTACAGTTCATATGGGAGTTGGATTCACCAGCAGTACCGCTCACTAAGCATACATGTATTGCTTTAGCCTACAATGAGACACCACGGTCGTCAACAAAGAACTACGTCACATTGTATGCCATACTGCTGTGTCTGCCTAACAGTACAGTATGCATCTTTTGCTGGCATCACAGCTAGGATAGACACTACCATGTCAGATACAACTTCACACTAACCTATCACACCTTTACAGACCTTGCACACATTCAACATTACACTTATTCAACCTCACATAGCAGGTATTGAATTGAGTACATGTGTGAGTGCATAGTGTCATAGGTAGGTAATATGCTATTGGCCCTAGGGCCTACAGCAGCCTAGCCATATGCTACCCTGGCCTTTGACAAACATGCACTTTGATTTCACTTGCACCTGCCAACCAGAACCACAGAGGGGGTTCCTGGGATGTATTACCAATCTCCCAAACAATCATCAGGGGTATTTATGACAACTGCTAATGAGAAGCCTTGTTTGCTATTGCTAGGTGGTCTATTCCAGTGTATGGCATATCTCTGAGATAGGAACCTATCCCTCCAGCATGTGCTGTTTAGTGAGCTGATGAGGTTTAGGGCCCTACAGCATGTATCCCGGAGGGATTGTGATATGTTGCCATGGTGATTGTCACCCAGCTATGGGTGTGACATACCTCTGTATGTCCGGCAGAGGTCACCTCTGTGTGGCTGATATGCAATACAGTCTAGATGTGGTTTTGTGAGTCAGTCTGCATAGGGCATCTGTTTGAGGCCAGTATTACCCTTTGTGAGGTATGTCTGTGGCCTTTCCACCTGCTGTAGTTGTCATGTGAGGTACATACCACACAGGGCATTGTGATGAGTAGTGGGGAACACTGACCTATATTTCCCTAGATGACACACCTGTTGTCATGACACATACCACACAGACAGATTACAGGTCTAGTGTGGCACTGTCTTTATCAAAGAGGTGGCTACTGTCCACCTGTGCCCCATGTTCCCTTATCAAACCTTCGGTGTTGGGTAGATCTCTACCTATGTGGTAGTTAATGGATACAGTGTTTTGGAAAGGAGAAATGGCACTGCAGTATCAACACTTGTCTACAGTCCATGCCTTGGTCACCACACACCTGTTGCAGTACATATGGCCCCATGTCTCTCTCTCTATTATGCGACAGTTGTGGGATGTACAGTTATGTGATTATATTGCACAGTGTTGTGCAGAATGCATGTGGGTGTCCTCAGCCCATGTAGCTTTAGCAGGCCTCACTGGCTGTAACACAGCAGATGTGACAAATCAGTCCCACAGCATTTAACCAGCACATGACATATATCAGCACTGCATGCTGTTTTCTATGCCAGACACTACGACCTACATAGATATATGCACATAACAACCTTCAACAACAGATATCTGTCCACCCTTCACTAACAGCTGTAGTATGTCCCTTGCCCTATGCACATGTGCAGATACAGATAGATACGTACCTGCTGCCACACATGGATGATTTGCAGTGTGTAGAGTACTCTTCAGGAACATCTACTACATGCCAACACATACATATGCGTTACATACCTTACCTTTGTATTTCCCTGCTCCGTCTGATACAGTTTTGTAGTTTTTCTTTTTTTTTTTTTTTTTTTTGGTTGTTTGTTTTGGGTTTTCTCCCTCTGTTTCTGTCTCTGTTTCTCTCTCTGTTGCCTGTGTCTCTGTCTGTCTCTCTCTCTCTCTCTTGCTCTCTACCTCCCTGTATCTGTAATGATATTATTGCATGTGTGGACAGCAGGTACAGCCTGCTTTTCTAGGCATCTGCACTTGTGCATGTGACAGCCTCTGCACCAATTGCTGCCCACCATTCAGTAATTGCATGCAGCCTGCTGTGTGGTGATTGCATTACTCACTGCAATTGCAGCCCACTGCTATAAAATGCTAGGTTAGGTAGGCGTAGCCCTTTCAGCTTTCCAAGGTGGGGCCCATGCTTGTTTGATCTGGGCACCGTTATGTCAGTCAGAAGGTTGGTATATGTCTCTTATCTGAAGCTAGGGTTGTAGCCAATGATATGCATGTTGTACTCAAACCTGAATGTTGCTGCTTCCAGTACACACTTCTCTGTGTAGACATGTACTCACCCCTACAAATGCTAACACAGGATACATGGGAGTATGTACTTTTTTTCTGAAGTAGACATTTAACTGCCATACAAATGTGGTTAGTGCACTGTATTCCTGTGACACATGCAGTGTTTGTGAACTGCTATACTGTAATATATATAATTATTACGTTACTCACTTCTGAACAGTTTGTGGTTTGTTTGTGTTGACATTAGCACAGGCTGCTCAACACAACTGGACATATTTCAGTACTGAGTATGCCTACCTACACCCTGGTTTTTGCCTGAATACACAGGTGTGTTGTACCTTTGGGTAGGGGTGCAGAACTGCAAAGAGAATTTTTTATTATCATAGGTTGATAGGTTCATAGGTAGATACTAGGCTATCTGCCCTAGGGCATTTATAAGCCTAGCCAGAGTGTATTTGGCTTCCGCCTCCCTATTAGATTAGCCTACTGTGCCTCTGTAAAGTAGGCCACAGAAGGTACCCTTTAAGATTAGTTTACTGTGCCTCTGTCTAGCAGGGACACAGAAGAGATCCCAGGGGTGAATTTGCGATTTCCCATCCACGCGTCCAGATTTCGCTTGAAGAGGGTCAGCGAGGGGCTATGTCTAACATGAATTGGGATTCTATTCCAGAGTGAGGGGAGCCTCTGGGAAATGAATCTGTCCCTCCAGCATGTCCTATTTATTTTTGTGCTGAGGTTTAAGTCCCTGGAGCGTGTAGTTCTAAGGGACTTGGATTTTTTGAGGTGGAGCATGTCCATTAATTCTGGGTTTGACATGGCTTTGTACGTCAGGTATAGATCGCCTCTGAGTAGGCGGTAAGCAACTGAGTAGAGCTGGAGTTTCTTTAGTCGAGCTGCATAGGACATCTGTTTGTAGCCCATGATCCTCTTGGTGAGGTACTTTTGGGGTCTCTCCAGTTGCTGCAGGTGTCGGGTAAGGTACATCCCAAAAGGGGCATTGTATTCAATTATGGGCCTGATGAGTGATGAGTAGAGGGGCACAATGACCTCTCTTGATCTAGATGCAAACCCTTTCATGATAAGGTGGGCTATATAGAAGGTCTTTCTAACCACTTTGGCAACGTGATTATCATAGGAGATATTACTATCTACGTCGGTCCCCAAATCTCTAATTACTTCTTCCATACTTAATGGATTAGCACCTATGTTGTAATTTGTGGGCAACTTTTTTTTCCCAAAGGGGATGACTATGCACTTTTTAGCATTTAGCTTGAGGCCATGGCTCTGGCACCAAGCATCCGTCTCTGTGAGACCCTTTTGGAGGATGCTTGTGTCAGCTGGAGAATCGATTATGGTCTCCAGTTTGCAGTCATCTGCGAACTTTGTCAGCCATAATCCCCCACGTGTTAGCCTGAACTTCAGAGAAGTATATAGTGAACGAGAAAAGGTCCCAGAACTGAGCCCTGTGGGACGCCACTTGTAACTGGTTTGGGTTCGGACATGGCACCTGCGATTCTGACCATGTGGGTTCTATCCCTTGTGATATAGGGGTTGATATTTAAGCTGGTAAGCTTATTTATGATGCTCGAGTGGGGTATTGTGTTGAAGGCTTTTGCGAGGTCCAGGTAGGCTGTGTGGACTACCTTGCCCTCATCTATGGCTTTGGTAACTGTTTCAAAGAAATCAACTAGGTTTAAGAGGCAAGATCTGCCCTTAACAAAGCCGAATTGGGTAGGTTCCAGTGTCTGGAGGCTCCCAATGTCTTTGTTTATGAGTTCCATGATAATACGCTCCATAGCTTTACAGACCCGACTAGTCAGGCTTATGGGGCGATAGTTCCTGGGGCCCATTGTGGCACCACCTTTGTGGAGTGGGACCACTGTAGCTGTACGCCATTCTTTGGGTACATATCCTGTAGTAAGGCTAAGTTTGAACAGTGACTTAATGTGAGGGTTCAGTTCTTCTTGGAGCTCGTGTAAGACACAGCCTGGGGCACCGTCCGGTCCCATAGATGCTGTGTTTTTTGTTTTGGAGAGGGCAGCTTTCACCTGTGCAACTGTGATGTCAGGGAAGTTGCATTCAGTTGGGATAGGCATTTTCTCCTTTGGGGGGGAAGGGGGGGAGTTTGCGCTGAATTTGTTTGCCAGGATGTTGGCTATGTCTGTAGGTTTGGTATAGTTTGTACTGTTATGCAACAATTCAGAGCATATCTGGGAGTTCCCACCCATATTCCTGACATAACTAAAGAAGGCCTTGTGATTATCTTTAGTGTCTAGGGCAATTTGTCTTTCGAAACTGGCCTTTGATGATTTTATGAGGGATCGAAGTTTCTTGCTAATATTAATCAGAGATGCCTACCCTTTTTGGGATTTTGCTCTGTCATGTAGTAGCTTCCTCCTTCTGTTGTATAGTTTATTTATGGCCGGGGTCCACCAGACAGGTCTCCTGTTTTTGGAGGAGTGAGTCTTGGTTTTATTTGGGATAGCACGATCCATGCATTCCTGCAGGTGCTCATAGAATGCATTTGTAAAGGATTCTGCGGATTGGGCTGTATTATCCTCTGGCCCGGGGGCTTTAAAGGGTTCCACCTCAGTCTTGAGAAGTGCAAAGTTGGCTTTTGAGAAATTCTTTACAGTGATTTCCTTGGCTGGGGGTGGGGACGGGATATGGATGTCCAGGGAAATTTGTTTATGGTCTGATCTTACCAATGAGGGGTTTACCTCGGGTGTGGAACATAGAGTCCCCATGTTGGTGATGACCAGGTCCAATATGTTGTCCCCTCTTGTGGGAGTGGTGACCAGTTGTTCCATTGCGTTAGAGTTTATAAATTCAGGAACCATTGGGCGAGGGTGTTTGGGCTTGAGTAGTTTTCCCAGTCAATGTTTGGGTAGTTGAAGTCACCCAATAACATAGTGCTTGGAGAGACCTTCATATTCTCCAGTGTTCTCAGGAATGCCAAGTGGGATTCCTGTAATAGGGATGGTGTTCTGTAGCAGGCTACAAACTGAAAGGCAGTTTTACCTGCTGTTAGTTGCACATGGATGGTTTCCGATGCTTCATGCAGTGCCAATAACCTGGAGGTGTAGGTATCTTTGATGAATATAGATACTCCCCTCCTTTTGTGCTTCGGTCCGAGTTTTGGGGCTGAAACGCATGGTATGAGTTATAACCTGGTAGTGCTGGGGTGCTCTCAGGAGCCTTGAACCAGGTTTCTGTTACTGCACAGACATCGATTTTCTCCATACTGAGGAGAGCCTCAAGTGTGTGCATCTTGAGGTTTAGACTTCTGGCATTGAGTAGCATTACTTTTAGTCTTTTATCCTTGGGTTGTCTATGGAGGTGGGTTTGTCCTTTGAGCCTTGCCTAAAAACAGGTACTATGGGGTGGCAAGAGCCTTGGCCAGTATACAAAAGCCTAAGGGTGACAGGTGCAACCCCGTCCCTAGCGAAGCAACGTGGCTTGTCGAGCATGTCATCCCAGGCTGACAGACACTGGATCCCCTTTGAATGACACCAATACTTTAGCCAATTGTTGAAACTGATCATTTTGTCTTTATACTGTGGCATCATTCTTGGTGAGGGCAAGATGCTTCTTAAGGTCAGGGTCATACCAGCCTGGGCTACATGATCTATGTCTATTTTCATGTAGTCCAGGGAGGTACGTCTCAGGTCATTCACACCAGCATGGACAATGACGGAGTCATACTTGTACTTGCTTTGGAGTGACCTGAGTGCTTGCATTATGTGGTGGATCCTGGCACCTGACAGGCAGCTTACAGTGACCTTCTCCTTGTTCAGTCTGGTGAGCGGAACATCAGTGTGCCGGACAATAGAGTCCCCTATAACAAGTGTATTTGGTGTGTTGTTTGGCCTTAAGGGCTGTGACTGTGAGGCACACTGATTTTGTGAGATATGTCATTCGTGGGTATTGTTGAGGGGTGTCTGTTGCTTGGATATCTGCTTAGGAGGTCTTTGCTGTTTAGGCAGATTTTTATTTAGAGCCTCCGAGTATGTTTTTGTGTGTTTATGTGTTGGGTATGCAGATGCAATAGGTCTGTGTGAGACTGGATTTGTGGTGCGGGTGGTTACCTTTTCCTCCTGACTGACTGTGCCAGTCTTGGGTTGAGAGAGCTTTGCCTCCAGTTTGGCTGTGTAACTGCATCTCTCACATGTATTAGAGTTTGTTGGAAGGAGGAGAGGGTTGTCTGTGTGCATAAGGCAATTGTAACATTGCCTCAAAATTCCCAGATTCTGAAACTGACCCTTGGAGATACCAGATTAGTATAGGGAACTGTTTTTTACCTGATAAGATTAGGGAAGGGAACTGATTTTTCACTTGATCAGGAAGGACCAATCGGGAGCCTAATACTTATGAGAAGTCAAGGAGGGTGTAGTGCTTTAGTTAGTTAGTGTTTCCTTATAAGAGCTGAGCAAGTGCAGGGCTTTAGAAAGAGAATAGAGTGATTTTTGAACAGTTCTAAGGGAAAAAGTGAAGAGCAGACTTTGTGGAGCCTAGAATAGTTTAAACCTGTTTAGGCGGTGCTGCTCGACGCTGCTCAGTGCGCAAAACCGTGCAAAAAGAGAGTTGTAGGGTTTTAAGAGGGAGAGATCAAGGAGTTTAGAACTGACCCAAAATGGCCAATAAAACTACAGCTTCTAGGCAGTAACCACTCCTACAGGGACAGGCAGGCTGTTCAGTGTTAACCACTGCCACTGGTGAACACAGAGACTTCCCTTTAGCCCAAGCAAGCACTGGCCTTCTAGAAACTTCCAAACAGTTCAGAACAGCAAATCTGTAACTAAACATTCTTAACTTTCAGAAAGTGGGAAAAAAGCAAGATTTTTTTTGTTTTTTTTCTTTTTTGTTGTAGTGTAAAGGTAGCAGAGATACATGTGAGGTTTATCTTGCTGAACATACAGGGTTGCTGTGTACTTGTTAGTCTATCAAGGCAAGTAGTCTGTCTGCGTAGCTCCCACCTGTGGACATATCAAGATGGTAGCTAGAGGTTAGCCTATTATACTTTGTGCACCACACCAGTCTTTTCAGCACTGGCACATTGGCATTGTCACAGTTGGTTGCTAGCAGTACATGGCTACATCCTGTGATATTTCTGTGTTGTACTCCTACATAAGGGCATGCTTGTGGAACTCCTTCCAAAGCTATTTGCAGAGTGTGTAACAGCAGTAATGCTGATATGCCTGTGTGTTTCTGCCTTTGCCAGGCCTCAGATACTCTGAGGTATATATTTGAACGGCCTCAGTGAAAGGTACATATATGTTAGATACACCTGCAATATATTACAGACATATTGCAGTTGAGACTTTCTTGGGAATCAGAGCATATGTATACCTGCACCTTTTCTGATGTGCAAGCAGTGTCTACTCTCACCTATTGACATTATTCATTACGTGTGATTCCACACTTGTCTGCCTAAATTTAGCACTTTCCAGAGTGATTCAGTGGGGCACAGCTAACATTTGTTTACAAATCATGGACATCCCTGTAAAGCAGTCACAGTTGGGGTGTCTGGCCTTTGCCCTATTCAACTTTGCCAGTATTTATCCTGGTCTGATACTGTGTGGTGTTTGTAAGGTGCTACTGTAACATTATTCCCTACTTGGATGGCTGGTTCTCTTTTCACATTCATGTCATGCAATTCCACAACAACTTCTGGTAAAGACCCACAGAACAGGATTTGTGTTATACCATTCCTAATTTCCATTTACATTCCCTCATTGTAATGCATGATATATTTATGTCAGCACCAGTTTATTTGCATATCTGCTGTGGCTTGGTGGTAATTCATGCAGTCTATTGTGTCAATGGTCTGGGGTTCAAGACTGGCAGAGGTCTTTTCATTTGCTGCTGAGCAGAACAAGAGCCCTTCCATAGAGTGACTAAGGCACTTTTAAGCAATTGTAAGTGGGTTTGCGGGGGTTTGCGTGACGCTTAGCAATAGTTAGCTAAGCGCACACATGCAAACACTCGCTTAAACCCGCTTACTACCGCTTAAAAGTGCTTACTCCCGTGCTAATTTCTTTTAAAGAAAAGAAAATGGGAAGATAGGAAAGTGGTGAAAAAGGGGGCACAAAGAGGGACAGACAGTAGGTAAACAAGCTCAGGATGTGCAGGACGGGTGTAGGGATGGTCCATAGCTGCCCATTTCTTTACCACCAACAAGTTGTGCATATGCAATAGCTTTAGAGTGAAATTTGAAACCTTCCACCCCTGGGAGAGGGGTGAGGACAACAAAGTATGTTGTAATGCAAATTATAATTATCAGTTTACATGTCCAGTGGACATGTGTGAGAAATGGGCAGCTATGTATGGGGTATAATTTTTTGTGGATACAGATTGCCCTTTTTTTTTTCAGGTAAGAGTGGAAAGTGAGGTAGAGGAATTAGGTATGTTCAGGGAGGTAGGTTGGGGAGGTAAACAGACAAGATAGACAAGACGCATACAGGGGCGGTGTATGACACATGGGGTGGGTGAACACAATTGACGGGGATGGATGTTTGGAAATCGCAAGCCCATGAGCCCACAGATGGTAACAGTGGAACTGAGATCCCCACTCATGGGCAGTCACCACTGCACCTTCACAGCCCCGAGGGTGGCTGTGCTGGGGGCTGCGTAGGATGGGCAGGCTCACCCGTGAGATGCGTCACTCTTGCCTCGAGCTGGCATAGGGGATCAGCAACTGAACGCTGGATCTCCCTACGCACCACAGCCCGGACCCTTCAAAGGGTGACAGGTGGCCCTTCTCTGCCCACGCTTGCACGGGGGGGATGAGCCCCATCCCCTGCAGCACTTCCACCCGAAGGTGGCACAGGACCAACGGAGGAGGGGAGCCCGGGCTGGGCACCAGACCTGCTGGTGCCGGTTGCACTCGCCAGCTGAGGAGGGACAGGTGGGTCCGCTGGGACCAGCCTTCCCATACGTTCTGTGATTAGGTGTGTTTAATTACAACATAAACAACAGCATTCCAGATTAGTTGTAACAGCATGCAGTAATATTCCCATTAACCCAACACACCAAGGTTCCAACAGTTGAACAGCAAGCATGACACATGCATATATTGAACGACAGTGGATATTCCAACAGCATGCAGGGATGTTTGGTAGCAACAGGCCACCATGATTGTGGTGTTTGAACAGGGCACATGCATCAACGTGAATGCAAATATTTATAAAACAATAGGACATATGTCCCAACAAATATTTAAGATTGCACATACCCATTGAGGTGTGGAATTGCATGGTTTATGCACATACAGTAGGGTGTAGAAAAAAACCTTGATTAACATCTTAAAATTACTTTTAGTCTACACTACATTCCTAGTAACTGCAAGTGTATATCCCCTACATGTATTATTACACTTGCCACCATGCATTAGGTTGTGTAATGGGTTTCGCTAGTTCAATATATGCCTGACCTATATCTGACATACTAACTGTCCAAGATGCAGATGTTACTGCTACATATTCCTTGATTGCATTTATATTTCTTTATCTACATATCTGGATGTTTTCACATGACATTTTCACTTCTATTTGTACAGAACCCTGCATTTCTTGACACACACTCACAGTTCTGGGGAACAAATTAACATGCTACTCGTGTGTCAGATTTACTTATGCATGCCAGCCAGTAACTGACTGTTGAGGACTGTATATATGCTTCACAGCTACTAGCACTTCCATCACCCACTTTATATAGGACTGCACAACTCTGGGTTGCCAGCACTTTTTAAAACAGTACTATTTGTATAATGCAAGGGTACAAAAACATTTCAAACTAAGTGACACAGACACACTCCGGGTTTTAGACCTTTATTAATGACATTACACACTTTTCCACAGGCTCACTCCTTTATTTGTTATAACGGTGCATATGGAAGACATATGCAAGACATATTATACCTTTATTAATAGGTTAGAGCACTCTTTTTCAGGCTCACTCACTTATTTTATATGACATATTATTCCGGACATATGTTACCTTTCTTAATGGGTTACTTCACTCTTTTTCTGGCTCTCTGACTTTTTTATCTGACAGTACATGCAGAGGACTTATTCAGGCCATTTTATAGCTATATTATTGGACTACAACACTTTATTTCATGCTCTCTCCCCTATTTTATATAATAATACATGCAGAATAATCACTAACCTGCCTGGTGGCACAGCCTTAGCAGCCTATCTGCATAGGCTTGCTGATTCGCAGCACGGTCATCTGCAGCTGTAAAGTAAATAAAGGGATATTGAGACATACCTATCCGTTATACAGAATCAATTATCATTTCCTACATACTGCATTCCATGGCTACCTACTCAGTTGTGGGGCATCCTGCATCCCACGGGCCTCCTGTATCCTTTGGTTCAGGTGGTCCTGCTTCCATCTCTTCAGGTCTGCATGGTGGTGACGGACCTGCTCACCAGTCCGTGGAACGCCTGTGACACTGGTGAGGTCATGAGCTAACCGGTTCCAAGCCTCTGCCTTGTACTCCGTCCCTTGAAACTGTCCCTGCAGGAGTCTTGACTCATGAAGGTGGACAAGGAGACAAACCATGTATTTCGACTCCTTGATGCCCCAACGTTGCGCTCAGAAGCATGTACCCTCTCTAGCACCAGCCATTCTAACTGGAGATGTGAGCTACAATTAGTTATGATGAGTATTCCTGCCTATGGGGCTTAAATATGCCGCATTTCCCGCACTTTTTTGTGATATCCCATTTTTGAAAATTCTCGGCTGACTGCAGACCTGCTTAGCAAATGGTTAATCTACCATTACTAAGTATATGTATGTTAACAGTGGCTGTTTCTCCTAAGTTGTCATGGCTTAGTGGTTCTGTACTTTGATTATGATGCACAGAGTCCTGGTTTTGAACCTTGTCATTCATTTTATTTTCATACTGTCCAGACAGGCTAGGGGGTGTGGCTGCGTTTAAGCAACTTTGCTCTACGTTGCTCCATGGTGCCCTACAGTGCCCTGGTTGGCACAGCGCGCACATCCGCACAAACACATTGCGCTATTTAAAGCGCTATTTCACTATCAGCACCTTTATTGCACTGGGTAAAGCACTCTTAAACTTTAAGCACCTCTATTGCGCTGGGTAAAGCGCTATTAAACTATGGGCAACTCTATTGCGCTGGGTAAAGCACTGCTTAACTGCAAGCAATTATATATCAGGATCCTTTAAAAATATATATTTTATTCACTGATACATTGTCCATTTCACTGCTTTTTACTGATATTTAATCATATTTGTCAGGTATTATTCCATGTACTGATTTAAAACATAAATAAGAATGGGATTCGAACCGTGAATGCCTCTTCTTTGCACGAACGCTCTACCATTATGCTATTGCTATTTGGTGCGATTTCCATAAA
This sequence comes from Protopterus annectens, assembly GCF_019279795.1. Lineage (NCBI taxonomy): Eukaryota > Metazoa > Chordata > Ceratodontiformes > Protopteridae > Protopterus > Protopterus annectens. The sequence goes on from NC_056733.1 coordinate 732,274,382, forward strand.
CATTCTTTCTTATGCTCTTCCATGTCGGAATTGCTAACTACAGCTAAGCAATGGGCACACCAGCACACACACGCGCAAATACGGGCAGCTATTTCGGGAATTTAAAAAAAATAAAATACATTTTTTACTTTTTATAACTGTGATGGGGGTTTACAATGTCAGGGAGTGTCGTGTTGGGTGCAAGGACATTTGAGCGTACTCACTCTTGTGTACTTTCATTTTACTTTTCCAAACCTTGCAGGGGCGTGGACATTTAGACTGCTCGGCAGTCGGACACGCCCCCTGCTTTCCTACCCGGTCCGTGTAAGACTTACGGTTGAGTCAGTGTGCCCTCATGAATATTCATGGCATGCTGACGTCATACCGTTCAACTGCAGCCTCCGAGTAAGACTTATTAAGTCTTACATGGAGGATTCGTGAATCCGGGGGTCTGAGTATGTACCTCCCATGCACAGTCTGAAACCACCCCCTGCTAGATTAGTGCCCTACTCCATATAATAAATTCAAATGAACAGAATATAAAAAAAAATCTATACGGTCTAGTCAGAAACTTGCACCAGACACAATTTCAAAATTTAAAAAAAATGGTTAGTAAAGGCACTATCAAAAGCATTCAAGTAAATGCAGTCAGATAAGATAAATTATATTTCATCAAGCATGAAAGAATGACGCTTAGAAATGCAAAACACTGCTACAATTTCCTTTTTTATGTTTTTTTGTAATGTTTCCCACATCCCTGAGTTTATATATACCAAATCCAAGACTGTCATACCTTAGAGAAGAGGGAATATTCCCAGAAATGACAATCTCGGATTTAGTATATGTAAGCTCAGATTTTCAGCCATTAGGTCTCCAAATTAGAGGAGTCAGCATTCTGTGTCCCGCTATTTCAAACTGTTATGCCATAGGGCTTCCTAGGAAATCATTTTCATGTCTTTTATTAGAATAGTAAAAATGTTATATTTCACTGCAAAAACACTGTATACAATATTATCTTTTCGTGTTGAATTGTTGTGCTATATTTTGTCCAGTTGTTTTCCTTATTACTGCATGTAAACTTTCTTTATCCACTGAACAATACTTATTTCTCTATTGTTAGTTAATAACAATTGCTGTTTCGTTAATAGCTACTGCTGCAAATGTACTTAGATGCATTATAGTGGAATTTTCTCCCCGGGCCCCGGCTGAAAATGGGCTTCTTGCCCAATCAGACTTTCCTGATAAACAAATTTAAAATAAAATAAAATAAATAACCTTTTCAATTAAAATAGAAAAATAATCTAATAAGACATTAAAACTAAATGTGTGACCTATATTTGGCATATGATATAAACATTGATTCTATTCAACGTAAGCAAGGAAAACAAATCACAAAAGAGGCATTTGTAATAAAGCTCTAGGTATTAGTATTTAAGAAAAAATGTACACAAAGTAAAAAGTAAAGCAACAACTATGAGGCAGATATAAAAGTCATGGAAAAATGTCAATAAGGTTAGGAAGAAAGTGAAATCAGAGTATTAGTCAGCAAAGCAGGACACACCCAGTAAGAAAACATTCTTACTTCATAAGGAAAGCTAACAGCTGTCATAGTAAATACATTAATTGTATTCATTTTGGATATATTGTTGTGTCAGACACTGAGGGATTACTTGCAACCTTTTCAAATGATGTTATGAGCTTGTTTACATTTCTACGCCAAGTTTGGAATGACAGAAATTGTATGCTTAGATTCTATGACAAATAGAACACACAAAGTATTAAGTATGCACTGCTCAAAATCAAAAGATTAAATCAAGTAAGACCCCAGAGGTAATAAGTCACAGCTGAAAAAGTCAGCAAATTAGAGGAGGATTGTTAAATTATTTATGTTCCCATTTATGTGCCTATTTAATGTGTCATTACAAGCAAGCATCATCATACAAAATTTAAAAAAAATGCATCATCCCAGATAAAATTGGGCAGGCACTGAAAGACATAGAGTAAAGCCACGGACCAATTAGCTCACTCAGCAGTGATAGTATTGGAGGGGAAGAATTTGCTGCAGTACTTTTAAATAAAGAAACTAAAAGACATACATGATTATATCACTGAGAGCAACAATAATCAGGCATTATTTTATGAGTAGTACTATGGGGCCCCAAAACTAGTGACTGCAAATCAGTGTAATCTATTTGGATTATAGAAGGACTTTGACAGCATAGGATCAGGGCCAGATCCAGCACTAGGCAACCTAGGCAGCTGCTTAGAGCTCAGTGTTGGCTGGGCGGCCGGGCCATACCATATTAATTCAAAATAAAGAAAAAAAAGTTTTCCTGCAGTATTAAAAATATTGATTTCCTGCTCTGTTCAGTGTGTGAATATGTATCATTTCCTGCTTGAGTGCAAAAGCTCCAGTCATTTCATTGGCAGATGCTTTCAGAAAGTTGAGACAATGAAACTAGAGCTGGCAGTCACAGCAAATGAGAAACTTTAAAGAAAATTGCCCAAAACGTATTATCACAGCAGAATGGACAAGCACTTTTATTAAATACAAGCATATTTGTGCAGTATCATACAGTTTCTTTTTGTGTAGCATTAGGAACATTTTGCTTTGCGGATTGTTCTCTATGGGAGAGGAACTTTGTTTATGAGGAGACTTGTCTTTTGAGGCTTTGCTAATGATGAACTAAGAAATGGCCTGTCTTTTGTCTGTTAATGTAGGAACTTTAAACATCAGCATTATTAAAATAATATTTAGAAACTGCCCCTGATTTGGAATGTTTGTCCTTACTTATATTTGGTTTTATACTTGATTCTAGAGATACATTGAGAGTTATGTGGGATACATTGCAATTAGTTTTCTCTCTCCAAAATATGGAATGCTATCGTTCATAATGTGGAATAAATGGGCAAAATGAGAAACAGCTAGGAAGCTCACATGATGGTTAAAATGTGTCACTTTAAACTTGAAGTTCTTTTGATGAAATAATATGATTCAGTATATACTGTGGATATTGGTGACTGACCCTGTCAATGTGGAACAGTGAGGTACATAAACTTTTTAAGACTCTGATGATATATGTTCCTCAAAATGAGGTACACTTGTGATGTATGGAGAAATCTACTTGAAAAGAAATGTAAATGAACAAAATAACTAAACTGGAATTTTCTTTCCTGGAGCTGGTGGTATTATTTCAACACAGTGTAACAGCTGGTTTGCATACCTTAAATACAATGGTTTACAATTACCTACTATGCCTAATTTAAATTTATTTCAAAATCAAGATGTGCAAGCAAGTTTACATATACTTATGTTCTACACCAGTTTTCTTACACTGATATAGTAAAACATATATAGAGATAGATGGATAAAAAAGATGATATAGATATTATTAGAGAAATAAATAAACACACACACACACACACATACATACACACGCACACACACGCACACAAACGCACACACGCACACAAACACACACAGCATATAGGATATGGAATGGGTGTCTGCGTCTTTATTTCTGTCCATAGACAAAATTACTTCATTTGATGAAATTAGATATGAACACATCATTACTGTACCAAATGTGCCCATTTGGTAGACTATTTTGAATACTTAAAGGATTTCTACATTTTTACTGAAGTAATTGTTATACCCAGTTGCCACTCATCCTTCTCTACAGTTATCCATAGCCTATTCCCCACTTTTATAACTAAGATGCATACACAAAAAGATCTGGTCCCAGGACACAGCCGTCTGGGACACCATTCCTAACTCCAGAAGATCTGCTCCCAGAACACAGCCCTGTTGGACATCATTCATAATCCCAAAGATCTGGCCCCAGAACACAGCCCTCTGGATCATCATTCCTAACCCCAGAAGACCTGGTCCCAGAACACAGCCCTGTGGGACATCATTCCTAATCCCAGAAGATCTGGTCCCAGAACACAGCCCTGTGGGACATCATTCCTAATCCCAGAAGATCTGGTGCCAGAACACAGTCCTGTGGGACATCATTCCTAACCCCAGAAGATCTGGTCCCAGAACACAGCCCTATGGGACATCATTCCTAACCACAGTAGATCTGGTCCCAGGACACAGCCCTGTAAGACATCATTCCTAATCCCAGAGGATCTGGTCCCAGCACACAGCCCTGTGGGACATCATTCCTAACCTCAGAAGATCTGGTCCCAGAACATAGCCCTGTGGGACATACCTCCTAACCCCAGAAGATCTGGTCCCAGAACACATCCCTGTGGGACATCATTCCTAACCCCAGAAGATCTGGTCCCAGAACACAGCTCTGTGGGACATCATTCATAACCCCAGAAGATCTGGTCCCAGAACAAAACCCTATGGACATCATTCCTAATCCCAGAAGATCTGGACCCAGAACACAGCTCTGTGGGACATCATTCATAACCCCAGAAGATTTGGTCCCAGAACCCAGCCCTGTGGCTCATCATTCCTAACCTCAGAAGATCTGGTCCCAGGACACAGCCCTGTGGGACATCATTCCTAACCTCAGAATATCTGGTCCCAGAACATAGCCCTGTGGGACGTCACTCCTAACCCCAGAAGATCTGGTCCAAGAACACAATCCTGTGGGACATCACTCCTAACCCAAGAAGATCTGATTCAAGAGCACAGCCCTGTGGGATATCATTCCTAACCCCAGAAAATCTGGTCCCAGAACACAGTCCTGTGAGACATCATTCCTACCTCCAGAAGATCTGGTCCCAGAACACAGCCCTCTGGGACATCACTCCTAAAACCAGCAGGACAGAGAGGTAAATCTCTACCCTACTTAGAATTATTGTGCCCTGTTGCTTGGCCTGTGTCATACCCATTGTATTACAAAAGAATTAACAGCCATATCTTTCTGTTTTCAGTGATTCTTTAGTTAGGATACTGCTGAATGCTTTAGCAAATGCAAGTATCTTCTTGACTTGCAAGTCTAAACATGTTGCATTTTAATACTTTATTTTTGCAATATCTTCTTTACAGATTCCAGCAACTGCAAAGGGGTTTACATTTTTCAGGTTGTTCAGCATGAATTATTTGGAGTGATGATCAGAACCATCTGATCTTCATTATCCATGATGTAGTCATTGTTGCACTATTATCATGCAGTCTTCTCTACAAGATCAGATTGCAAAGGATTTCAGCACTTAGTTAATATCTGCTACTCTAGTAGTAAGTACATAAGACTAAAACTCCTGTCTTGTTTTAAGAGCTGCTTCTTGTGTCAAGAGTGCAGGGCTTGTGTCTTTCTACATTTATTTACCTACTGTGTGACATTGAGCTCTCACTTAATGAAGCAGTGCTTTGGAGCAATTGAGAATATGGGTTAGGCTCTTTAATAGTCTATTGAACTGTGTGCCTAGTAACTATAAACATTAAGTCTTTGTTTGCTGGCTATCTACTATTGCATAGCTAGGTCTGGAAATGTTTCAAATTCACCAGTAGAGTTTTTTTTTAATGCAGCATAGGCAATTTATTCCTAAAAGGCATCAGGCACTGCATTTGTAGGTGAAGCATTCAATTGCAAAGTCATTTGCCAGGAGCAATGTCTGCATTCTCTTTAATGACTTCTTGTGGCAACAGGTGTAAGTGTAGGACTGCCATATACATGGTCCTGGGTTCTAATACAAGATATTCCATACACTTAACCATAAATTCACCCCAGGAGTTCCACCTGTGTCCCTCTTAAACAAGGGCAATAGGTGCTGATTGTGTAAATAAGTGGTTGGCTAGGCTTGTAAGGGCCCTAGCTCCATTAGCCTAGTAACTTCCTTATAAAGATGACCATTACATCTACAGGGATTGTGTACATTGGTTTTATACTTGGTTCTAGAGATAAGAAGATTAGAGTTATGTTGGATGCATAGCAATCAATCTTCCCTCTCTAAAATGTGGAACTCTAGCGCTCATAATGTGGAATAAAATGGCAAAATGTGGAACAACTAAGAAGCTCACAGAAAAGTTTATATCATGAGGTGGTTAATATTTCTTAGGCTCTCTTATGTTTCTATTTAAACAGTGCTATACCTCTCTGGATCTTATGGTAAGATGCTAATGATCTTTATATAGTTTCATGTAGTTCATCCAAAACTGCCAGTAGAGTATTTTGAATTTATTTTTTCATTACAATAAAGGATGCACACAGTCAATAAATTGTCTATAATTATTGGGGGGGGGGGGGCTGTCCATGATAAAAGAATATTCCGCTCTTATCATCTTTTCATTTTTAAACGGTCTTTAATTTGGCTTTGCAGAACTAGTGTGCATGTGTGTATGTGTAGATTAAGTATGAATACTTTGGCTATTGTGCGTGTTTGTGTAAAAATTTGAAATATGTGACTTTGGTCATTATTATTTTTTTTTTTGACACAGGCATCTGAGAAGGATGCAGTCAACAATGCAGCTATAATTGCTGGGTTTGGGAGATGTCAGTAGATAAAAATGACTGACCTTGCTGTCATTGATAAAGTTCAAAAATCATCTGTCTCTGCAGGACTGCTGTGTATTTGTCTAAAGCAAATTGGAATATCTTACTGTGGCCATTTTTATCACAATCAGGCATGTGATATGTATGCAGTCAATTTAGGGGCCATAATTGCTGAGTACAGCTATTAGTGGATTATAATGACAGTAGCCTGAGTAGCATTTTATGGTTGAAATGTTCTGAAATGGGTACTTTTGTCATTATTGGTTTGCACATTTTGTTCATTGCTTACTGGAAAAAAATGTTCAAAACTGAATGTGTAAGGATCATTCTAAAAAATGTTGCTGTCTTAAGCAAGAAATATAATTTAAAACAACCAAGAAGGTGAACCACAGAACACATGCATTTACGCATGGTCCTAAAATGTGTCCAGAGGCTCATACTTTGAAAACAGCCCTGGGACCAAGGTACACTTATTCTTTCACTGGCCAGATGCGTTCTTGATGAATAGGAGTTTCAAGGGAAGAGAAGTATACTGTTCTCATGCCAAGACTGTTTTTAGAGTAAGATTTTTTGTTTAACAAATGTCCATCAGCATTTTGCTACACATTTTTAAATGAAAGTTTTAAATTAAACCAAAATCTATGTAATCATTGCAAAAATAAAGAAGAAAATAGCACGTGCACTGATAGGTTTGAATAGGGTTCATGGTAATGCTGCACAGAAAGAGTAAATGTGGAAAGGATGGAAGTTTTAAAGGGTTTGGAAATCCAGATCAATGAGATAATCATTATTTGTCCTGTTCTACACTATCTGCAAGTCATCAAGCTCCTGTCAAACAACTGGCACATTCATCCCTCCAGGGGACAGACCATAAGGGTCTATCAATTGTGTTATAATTTAAACAGCCATCAGGGGTGGTCCAAGATTTTTTTCAGTTTTTGGCCCTACCCCATTGAGCATGTCCAATCAGTCCACACGTGGGATGTGCAATGAGCAGCAGAGCTATCCCTCCCCTCACTTATGCAAAAGGTTGATGTCAACTACAGCCCTGCCCTCCCACAGGAAGCATGGTTGTTTCTCTGTTCTCCTCAGTAAAATTCAACCCATGTACTTGTGCTTCTGAATATGTATGTGCCCTTCCTCCCTCCCTCCCACGGATGGAAACACCCATCCTCCCTGCCTGCACCATCAAGGGCCCAAGCTGCTATTTAAACTCGGGTCATTCAGGCCTTAGTCAGGCTTTATCCCTCCACACTACTCATGGAGATCAGTGAGAGAATGATCCTGACAGAACATACTGACATTGCACTCTAAGGTGCTGGCACACTGGATGGATGCATTTTCTGATTTATTAGAGTCAGATAACCACTATACGTGACATTGTTAAGCCTGAAACTAGAATAAGCAGCTACAGTTTGGAACTTTTATGAACTTAAGCACACCAGAAGAATTGAGAATGTTTCAGAGTTGTTTTGCAAAAAAAGGATTAGAGTCCAACACCCTAGCCCAAAGGTTCCTAGAATTTATAAACTCAAATGCTATGGAACAACTTGCTACCACTCCCACAAGAGGGGAAAACATACTGGACCTGATCATCACCAACATGGGGAGGCTATGCTCCAGACCAGAAGTGTATCCCTCACTGGGAAGATTAGACCATAAACTAATCTCACTGGATATTCGCATCCCGACCCCACCCCCTGCCCAGAAAACCACAGTGAAAAACTTCTCTAAAGCAAATTTCACACTCCTCAAAACCGAGGTGGAATCCTTCAAAGCCCCTGGGCCTGTGGAAAATATGGCCCAGACCACAAAATCCTTTATAAATGCATTCTATGAACACCTTCAGGAATGCATGGATCATGCGATCCCAAATAAAACCAAGACCCAATCCTCCAAAGGCAGATGTCCTGTCTGGTGGACCCCAGCCATAAACAAACTATACAATAGAAGGAGGAAGCTACTAAATGATAGAGCAAAATCCCAAAAAGGGAAGGCATCACTGATCAGTATTAGCAAAAACTACAGGCACTCATAAAATTGTCTAAAGCCAGCTTGAGAGAAAAATTGCACAGGACACTAAGGATAATCACAAGGCTTTCTTTAGTTATGTTAGGAACCTGGGTGGTAATTCCCAGATATGCTCAGAATTAGTCCAAAATGACAAAAAAATACACCAAACCCACAGACATTGCCAACATCCTAGCTGACAGGTTCAGCGCAAACTCCCCACCAAAGGGCAAATATCTATCCCAGCAGAGTGCTGCCCCTGACATCTCAGATGCTCAGGTAAGAGCCGCCCTCTCCAAAGCAAAAACACAGCATCATTGGGACCAGGCGGTGTCCCGGGCTGCATCCTACATGAACTCCAAGAAGAGCTAAACCCAAACATAAAACTACTGTTCAATCTCAGCCTTACTACAGGATATGTGCCCAAAGAGTGGCATACAGCAACAGTGGTCCCTCTCAATAAAGGTGGTGCCTCAACAGATCCTGGAAACTATTGCCACATAAGCCTGACTAGCTTGGTCTGCAAAGCTATGGAAAGGATCATCATGGACCTCATAAATAAAGATATTGGGGACCTACAGACACTGGATCCTACCCAGTTCGGCTTTGTTAAGGGCAGATCCTGCCTCTTAAACCTGGTTGATTTCTTTGAAATAGTCACCAAGGCCATTGACGAGGGGAAGGTGGTCCACACAGCCTACCTGAACCTTGCAAAAGCCTTCGATACAATACCCCACTCTGGCATTATAGATAATCTCACCAGCTTAAATATAAACCCCTATGTCACTAGATGGATTGCAAACTGGCTCAAGGACAGAACCCACATGGTTAGAATTGCTGGAGCCATGTCAGACTCCAAACCAGTTACAAGTGGTGTCCCACAAGGCTCAGTCCTGGGACCTCTCTTGTTCGGTATATATTTCTCGGAGGTACAGGCCAACACAGAAGGACTGTGGCTGACCAAGTTCGCAGATGACTGCAAACTGGGCGCCATAATTGACTCTCCAGCTGACACAAGCATCCTCCAAAAGGGCCTCATAGAAACAGACAACTGGTGCCAGAGCCATGGCCTCAAGCTAAATGCCAAAAAGTGTATAGTCATCCCCTTTGGCAAAAACAAAGTGCCCACAAATTACCACATAGGTGGTAATCCATTAAGTACAGAAGAAGTAATTAGGGACCTAGGGACCCAAGTTGATAGCAATCTCTCATTTGACAACCACGTGGCCAAAGTGGTTAGAAAAACATTTTATATAGCCCACCTAATCATGAAGGGATTCACATCTAGATCAGAGGAGGTCATTGTGCCTCTTTACTCATCCCTCATCAGGCCCATAATTGAGTACAATGCCCCTTTTGGGATGTACCTTACCAGACACCTGCAGCAACTGGAAAGACCCCAAAAGTACCTCACCAAGAGGATCAAAGGGCTCAAACAGATGCCATATGCTGCCAGGGTTAAAGAAACTCCAGCTCTACTCAGTGGCATACCACCTGTTCAGAGGCGATCTGTGCCTGACATATAAAGCCATGTCCAACCCCGAATTAATGGACATGCTGCACCCCAGAAAATCCAAATCCCATTGAGCTACGTGCTCGAGACTTGAACCTCAGCACTGAAATAAATAGGACATGCTGGAGGGACAGATTCATATCCCAGAGGCTCCCTTCACTCTGGAATAAAATCCCAGTCCAGGTTAGGCAGAGTCCCTCATTGACTCTCTTCAAGAGGAATCTTGATGAGTGGATGGGAGATCGTAGGTTTACCCCGGGTATCACTTCTGTGTCACTGTTAGACAGAGGCACAGTACACTAACCTCGAAAAAGGGCATAGCAAAATAAATTTAAAATGGGTGGCGAAAGCCAAACACATTCTGGCTAGGCTTATAAATGCCCTAGGGCAGATAGCCTAGTATGAACCTATGAACCTATGAATGTGTACATAAAAGTCGGGGTTGGGAACTCTTTGCAGTCTCTTCTTATTATAGAATGCTTAGGGGAGATCTGCTCATGGTCTTCAAAATATTTGTGGAATGATTTGCTTTTTGAATGCAAAGGACTTTACAGAGTAAATATCACAAATAACTAAGGGCAGTACTGGACAGTTACAAAGAACCTTTGTTCAATTCATGTGATGCACAGCACCTCTATGACACTGCTCAAAAGGAACCTGGATGAGTGGATGGGACACCATAAATTCTTACAGGGGATAGCACCCACAACCCTCCTGGACATGGGCAGTCATTAAATACAATCCTGGGTATTGACTAGAGTGTCTATGGTATTACATTGGAATGAAACTGCTAGGCTTGAAATGACCTCCGGATCGAAAACCTAGTAACCTCCTATGATCCGATGTAAAATAAAAGGACAATGTTTTTTTTTTCACTGAAGAGGCTGATAAGAACTGGCATTCATTGCTACAAGAGATAAAATTAATTTTAGAAGTGGGTCACAATTTTTGTTAGATGCAGATGGGTAAAAAAACTTTGTATGTTGGCGATTATCCAGACAAATAAAACCAGCATGTATTCTGTATTTCACATGTATGTAGGTATACATAAATCAATACACAGATACACTAGTCATCCTATAAATGCACTACATTATATTATTCTGTTCATTCAGTTGAATGAAATTGCACCAATGCATCAGCTACCCAAAACTTCCCATTTTTTCTCACCTTTTCTCTCACTCTCTCTCTGTCACTCTCTCTCTCAGCACAATACTGGATGCCATTTCATTTCTGTAATTTCGCTCAGAAACTGACACATCTTATAGAGCAATGTATGCAGCTCGGCTGACACAGAGAAGGCCTGATTATGGCCCGGGGTGACCTGAGTTCGATTAACAGCTCAGGTACTGTTGGAACCAATGCAGAAGAGGAATAATGGGGCTTAGCCTGCTGGCTACTCTTTGTCGGGGGAAGGGGGGTGGGGAGAAGGCAAATGGTGTTTGAGAATACACTGAGTGATTCAATCTCAGGTGGAGGCCAAGGATCAACAGAAGTGCTGTCTCTGTGTGGGAGTGGGGGGGGGGGGGGGGCATTTGAACGTATTGTGATGGAGTATTGCATGCCAGCCCCATGAGTGCTACAGACGTATACAGAGGATGCTACAGTTTAAGAACAAAACCCAATATCTCCCTCACTCAGTTCTCACTCTAGGGAACAAATGGGTTGGAGAGTTCTTATCCCAAGGAGCAAATAGCTGACAGAGATGATAGCAAGATAGGCAGAAAATGCCTTGTAAAACAAGATGCAAACAGAGCAAAACTTTAAGCGAAATTTATTGTTAAGCTGTTATCTAGAAAAATGGCATATAATAAATGCCTTGCAAAATACAGTTGCCAGCTTTTAGGGTAATTGCTCAAAATATAGCAATCATTTAGCACCAGAGTCTATATATCTATCTTCTGAAACCAATGCTGTTTTATAATCTATCATTTTATTGAGTAAAAATACCCATTAATAGATATAAATAAACATGTGCAAGTGTTTGTGATAAGGGTAGGTGTTCAGAGAAATTACTAATCTGAGTGGTTATCTTGGTGCGTAAAATATGATGTTTATTATAAGAATACTGTTGCAATAATATTAAGCTATATGGGTCATCCTGCCAAGGATCAGACCTAGCCTGCCAGCTTTCCAAAGCTTTAGGGCTCCTTCCACATATACTAACTGCTAGTAAGTATGAGGTTGTGAATAAAACCAGTGGCTAGGGTGTGAAATACCTCAGACCTAGCTTGACAGCTTTTCAAAGCTTTAGGACGCCTTCCACATGCTCTAACCACGAGTAAGTGCAAGGCTGTGAAAAAAAAAACAATGGCTAGAACTTTCTAGCTGCCAAAGAGTGGTCTCCTCTGCAGGCCTAGGAATACTGATGTTCAGCCCCAGTTTTTCCTGAGCAAGTAAGTTCCACATAGGGATTACCTTCCGCTTTTAAAAAACATGTTATTTTATTTTGTATGCTTTATTTCAGGGCATGCCTGGCCTTTCACTGGGTGGTGTCTTTTAGTTTCTATCAGAGTTTAAATTGTTTTCTGAAGAAAACTCTGCAAAATCAGTTTGCATTTCAAAATATCGTAATATTTTACTTCAGGAACTTTGTGTAGAGTTAGTAAAATAATGAATAGGGTGGTCTTGACAAAAAAGTTTCTATTTTTGTCAGAACTCAGACCATCCCTTGACAGTTCTACTGGCCACTTATCAGGTTCCTTTCTTTGCTGTATGTTGATTTAGAGTCCATGTGAGGATTCCCTAACTTTTTGTGAGAGTCAGTGAACTTTTTGAGGAAAAGTATATTGCATATTTATGTTATGAGAAGTTGGGGCTAGTGTGTTTGGTGCTTGCAACTAAAAATTTTTATCTCAGAAACTTCCTTTTTGTCATGGAGGATTTACCAACTCTTCTTAACACTACTATCTGCCTGAAAAACTCCATTTATGGCTAGGTTATAGATCTGAGTCCTGGTAAGTCTATTTCTTCTTTCCTAAGCTACAAATAAAAGAAACTTGTCCAGGAAGCTTTGCTTTTCAAGCCAGTTTTGGTCTTGCTTTAGCATCTAATAAGTGACTCTGTTGTGGCCATTAGTTTGCCCCTCAGACTGCTCATTTTTTTATCCTGGTCCCCTCTAGTGCTGCTCTTTGAGATGCCAGTGTGGACATGGGGTCAGATACATCCTCTGCTACTATCTAGTTGCCTTTTCTAGGGAAGGGAGAATCATCCTGGAAAGCTTCAGTGAAGGTACAGGGTGATGATCCCTTGCTTGACCACACAGAAGAGCTTCTTCCCTTGCACAGAGACCCTCCATCCAGCTGCTCTTTTGTTATCGGTCTCCTAGAAAAAAAAGTATTTCCAGACATTTTTTCTACTGTAGAGGAGATAACTATCTGGGTTTGACAAAAGGATTGTTGAGAGCATTTCAGTCATGGAGTGATGATTGTCTTCCTCAGAAGAGGAAGAAAGTTATTCCTTCCCTGTGAGATTCAGATTCACAGTTTGATGAACAGGGCTTGGAGTGGGCCTGTGTTTCTCATATTCCCTCTTTTAAAGAGGGATATTTTGATTATCAGCAAAACTGTTCCTCAGATTTTTCTGAAAAATTGTCCTTTTCTAATAGCTTTGTCAATATGAGGGACAATTTGAAAACTTGTCTGAATCTCAACAGAGATGTAATGATTTATTACTGGTGGATGTCCTTCAACCTGCATCTGTCCCTCCAGTTTTGCTAGCCGTAAAGGATACCTTTTTGACAACCTGCACTTTTCCTGACAGTTATCTGTTCTCCAAAAGTCTAATAAACTGTATGTGTCCCACTCTTACAAGTTCTTTTTTTTACTAATCCCAGGGCAGATCATGCAGTTATTGCCTTTTCAAAGTTATCTTCTACCAAGTTTCTTTCAGCTACCAACCTTACCCCTGCTGACAAACAGGAAAAAGTTTTGGATAAGTTTGGTAAAAAATGTTTATTCTTCTTCAGCTGTAGCCTTCAGAATTGTGATTTGTCAGGCACACATCTTAAGCTATCACTGAATTCCAATGATAATTTAAAGAATTTGGTTGTTGTTTTCCCTAATTCAGACACTAAAATGTGTGCATATTCTGTAGTATCTGCTACTGCTCAGGTAATTAAGCATTTTTGTAATGTGCTTAAGAGGCTGTTGATGTTACCAGGTCTGCTGCCATTTTCTGGTTTGAGAAAATTTGCTATATTTCAGTCTCAAAATTTGCTAGAGAATGTCAAATCGGAAAATTTAAATGCTCCTCTAGATAAAGAGGTGTTATTTGGTGATTCCTCAGAAAAATTCCTTAAAGGTTCTGATAAGAGGGGAAAGTTAATTTAGGGGATTACCCGGATGTTTTAACCTTCCTTTCCAAAATATAATACAAACATTTCCTCCAGTTCAGTTTATTGTTGCAGAGAGCAGAACAAGCTTACGCTGCAAGATTTAAGAAAACAGAATGTCAAAAAAGCAGTGTCATGGAGGGTCAAAGAAGAAAGAAAGATCATCCCAGGACCGGGGACAACCTAAAAAAAAAAATCAGACTGACTATATGAACTTTCTCAACCCACCTCCCCCCCCCGGCAATCCCATGATTCTAACATAGAGTTTAGGTCTTCCTTAGCCTTTCTGGCACCAGATAACTTCAGACAAGTGCGTTTTGTGAATTATTCTAAGAGGTTACATCTGGCAGTGGGACTCACGTTCTCATTTTCAAGACTTTCCCCAACATCTTCCAAATCAAACTGTCCTGTTCACTCCTGTTCTAAATCAAATGCTGTCTCAGTGGGGGATAGAACCTGTTCTCTCAGACCAAGCAGGAAAGGATTTTATTCAAGAATCTCTCTGGTGACAAAGCAAAATATCCTGGCATCTTGTCCTAGCCCTTTCCTTTCTAAACCTTCACATCACAGTTCCAATGTTGAAAATGCTTTCTTTGCAGTCCCTGTTACCCTTCATTCCTCCTTCAAGTTTTCTGCTAACTTTGGATTAAAAAGATGCTTACCACCACATTCCAATCAGTGACAATTTCAGGTGCTTTTTGCATTTATCTACATCTGGTTTATATTTTAAGTTTGCCTTATTGCCCTATGGGTTATCTATAGCTCCAAAGCATATTTACAAAGCGTCTGGTTTCTGTTATGGCCCATTGCAGATTGCATGGCATTCGCATTCTCTTTATTTAGACAATTGCCTGATTTTTGCAGAGTCCTTCATATCCTTCAATCAGTTGCTTAGTCGATCATATGCAGTTGACTAAACAGCTGTTGACCACACACACGCGCGTGTGTGCGCACACACACACACACACACACACACACACACACACACACACACACACACACACAAAACATAATCTATCGCTCCCATAGATAGATAAGACAGATAGATAGATGGATAGATAGATAGATTGTAGATAGATTGATAGGGTGGAGTTTTGTTTTAAAACTACATGCAACCATATAAAGTTGACAAAGACAAGGTAGGCAATAATAACATGTTGGCCACAAGAATGTAATATCGGAATCATATAATGACAAATAGCTAGTCAAGTATCATTGAAATAATCAGTTGCCATTCCTTCGCAGGCCATGTGTTATTTAAATGAGGAAGTAATTACCTATGGCCTTGTCCCTGAGACAAGCCACTGGACAATTGCTAAAAGATGTGATATGTACAACATTTCTGATATGAAAGATAAGAAATTTTCCAAGCTTTGGGTCAGAAAGTAGAAAAGGTGTTCTCTAAGAGAGTTTCATTTCATTTTAGGGACAGGGAGGGTCATGTTAGAGCCAGTGAGGATAACAGTATATAGGAGTTAAACAAATTATAAACATGAAACTGATATAGTTAGTATGTCAGAGAGGTTTTAAAAAAGTAGTTAGCAATGTGATGTAATGATGGTCATACCTCAGAAACAGATTCATAAACTGTCAAACTCTTTTCCAAAATGACTGTAGAATTTTACATCTAGAGGTAAAAGCAAGAGAAATGCCATGTTCTCTCTGCAAGAGAAACACTCCCTTCAGCAATGTGTCAACAGCAAACTGGCGTTACAGAAGTTTGATATACTCTCTACAGATTCCAGTGCAACAAGCTTTCCCAGTGGTGAAAATTAAAGAACCACCATTAGTATCCATTTAAGTATACAGAATTATTCTAATACCTGTAAGACACAGAAAGAAATTGATAGGGAGATGTGGACAGCTTATGGGAGAACTCTAACAGTGTCTCACAGTTGAGGCTTCCTTACAAAGTCAGCAAAGAGTGTTTAAATAAACAGTCTTTTGGTTGGCTTTTGGCTGGCTAAATGAATTATGTGATCATCAGGATGTCAAGTGTCATGGGCATGCTATCTCAACAGCATTAGAAAGACGAGAAACAGCAAGCCCAGAATTACAAAGATTATTTTATATCATAGGAGGATGAAAGACAATGAACTGCTAAGGCTTGCACATTTGCTGGTGTAGCCTTGCATTTGTTGTGATTGCTTCACAGTTATAAACAGCACAGTTCCACAACCAGAGTATCAGTAATACATGGCTGTCCTAATATTATACTAGGTGGTTACATAACAAACAATACAAGATCATCGACTGAGCACAGTGCATCCTTATAAGGCAGGTCGGTATGTCTCAGGAAATGAATAAGGTCCTACAAGGTAAATAACTACTGCCAAGTGAGAGGGTATTCTAACCCTATATAGTGATAAAGCCTAGGGGGGGTCTAGTTAAAACAATGTGCCGTGACAGAGGATCGTGTTCTTAAGATTTTAGTGACAATGAACCTGGAAATAGCAAGACAAAAACAATTTGTTGGTGACTAACAACTGCTCTGACCCTCACAACAAATACTTTTCACTTTCCCACATAATCTGCATAGTTCTGATGAATGGGGTAGTATTCCATTGCAACACTGCCTTCAATAAAAAGAAGTATTCTAAATCTTACAATAAAAGAAATGAGCTTAAGGTTTCACTTACTTGTTTCTATTTTTTCTACATGTGAATAACAGACAAAGGGCACGATCAAACTCAGTTATATTAGTTGGCAAATGAATTCAATAGCTGGAGGGATGGCTAAGAACACTGTGTACTGAGACACAGAAAAAAAAAAAACAGTAAGCAGACCTCTTTCAACTCCCTAGTTTTTAACAAACGCTGAAATGGAGCCAAGCAGGAGTAACCGTGATGTGCCCATTTATATAACTAAGCAGGCATGTAGGAGCCACCAACTGGAGTCTATAATTTCACCTTTATTAAGAAAGGCAGCAAAAAAAACTATACAAAAGAGCATCCTCTGTCAAAGAAATACTTCTCCAGAGTACTTTGTTAATTTCAGAGGTGAATAATAGTTATCTGTGTTGTAAAGTAATTAAAGAATAACTGGAGCGTGATATATAAATAGTACTTTAAATATAGTTCACATCACATTTTAGCACAATAATGTCTGCAAAATTAATTTCTGGCATAGTAAAGTAATATCTAAATCACATCCTGCCCCCTAAATAACCCTCTGTATCATTCCTAAGTAAATAATTTGAATGACCTACCTAATATTTAACTTAGGTGAGCAATGCGCATGCATTTTAGAAAGCCAAAGCTGTTTTGACAACCAGATGTTGCAGGAATTTTCTGACTAGAGTTTAGCAAGTGTCCGTCATACTGGAGGGTCAGATGGTGGGGGTAAACAACAATAAACTCTCTCATCTTACTGGGAGGGGATGATACATCAAAAGAGCATGGTACCTGGTCAGAGACCACAAGGCTGTGCAGTTTGCTCTTGAAGGATTTAACTTCATTTGGGCGACTAACACAAATGTGGACAGCCTCAGCTTCCTAGTATGCATGCAAAGAGGTTGTTTCATGGCGTATGCAAATATTACTTAAAAAAAAAAAAAAATATATATATATAAACAACACCCTTGTATACCTTCTGATAATTATATATACTAATGCTGAGACTGCACAATCCCCAAGGAAAGGGAATATTCCCCTACCCAGGGATTGTCGATCTCCACACCTATCAACTATGTGTATAATTAACCAACTGCTGTAGATTAAATAGATGCTGACCAAATTCCCTGTCAACCAAACTAACAGAACCCCCATGGAGATGCCCGAGGATGGCACATATGGGAATGTGTGCATATACTTTAACAGTACATTTGTTTACTGGGAAAGTCCAACTTGGAATGAAGCCAAAACCCACATGAACACAGGGAGAACACTCAGATTCCACACAGTGGATACTCCAGCCAAGAATCGAACTGGAGAACCTCTTGCTATGAGGTGACAACACTACCACCACTGCACATTTCAATTGAAACATGTCATATGTGGGAGGCAGCATGGGAGTAGTTTTAACAGGCAAAACCCTAAAGTGTTCCTGATATCTCCTCAATGTGACATGCTGACAAGGGCTGCGTTTTTGGTGCTGCTAGCATTAGGGACACTAATTAGGGCTACAAGTGGGTGGAACATCAGTATCCACTCATATCTTGAAAGCGAAATGAGAAAAATAATATACAGATATTTAAAAAAACTGTTCTGTCTTGTTGCTTATTTCTCTTCTATGCAAATTATTATCATTCTTTCTCCTCAATGTGACAAATGTATGGGTATCTTAATGACAAACATCTTGAATATTCCCAGTATATTGTCCAGGACATGAAAGATAAGGCATGCAAGAAATACATCACATAACTGCTTGCATAAAAGCTAATAGTCTGTATACAAAATGTTTACTTTTGGAAACACTGACAATTAACACAGTGACATATTGCTGACTGAGTCCTGGCATCTTACCATTAAATATAGATTGCACCTGTTTATTGTGGGCTTCTTTGACAGAGAAATGTACTAGAACATCTGTCATGCTCTCATAGTGATTCAATTGAAAGTGATTTTAGTGTCACTGTGACAGAATTCCTTATAGACAAATTCAGCACCTAAAATATGTCTGTTCAAAGCATTTAAAATGTCTGTGGAGTTCATACAGAGTTTTAAAACTAACCCAGTAAAATAAAAATGATACATGGGATGAAGTCATTTTCTGGCATAACATCAGACATATCGGGTCAACCGATAATTTGAAATTTTACCCATTTGTGTCCTCACCTGTTTCAAAACTGGATCTATGCATTAGATTTAACCCTACAAATTTTGAATTTAAAAATACCTCACAACAAAACTGGAAGACGGCCACTATCAGCATAAAGTGGTATCTAATAAAGGCCTGTGATTCTCTGCAGAAATATCTTTGCGTAGTATAACCACCTACAAGTTAAGTCATTAAGTCATGCCAAAAGATGAGGTGAAAATTGTATGTTGTTAAGAACCGAACCTCTGTTGAACTGATGTGCATGTATTCAGTAACAAGCAAACAACATTTTAAAGAATCATAAATAAGCCAGCATTTAACCAGATACCAGTCATATCTTCAACACACTATTTTTATCTGTGGGAGTTTGTGATAATGGCTAAAACACAATATGATCTAATAAGGTCATTGTAATGTGAAATCAGCTTACGCTATGATGCAGCAGCCCAAGGGTTATAATATTGGTAAATGGAGTGCAGGGAGCATAGCCCCTTGCATGAGAATGTGCAAAGGTTTTCACCACATTAAAAAAAAAAAAAAACATGTTTTGAACTATTTCTGCAAATGCTATTTTTTATTATTTTTTATATAAACAGCATTTACTCAGCAATCAGTTTTTAAACTACTTAGTACAAAATGTTCGGACAGAAGTGAGGAAAATCGCTGTCACACTGTTATACTCGATATTTATGCGGTTCTTTATCAAAACTGATGACTCAAGATATATTACTTGATCAGATGCTGGATCAGACATATATGGGAGGGTAGGAGAGGTACTACTAAATCTGCCTTGCCCACTATGAGGGAAGAGGAAGATGGTGGTTCTGGTCAGCTAATTGCTCCAGTACACACAGAGGCTTCCACATTTACAATGGCCATAAGATCATGGGGACAAGGGTTTGGCAATCCCAAGCTGGTGCTGGTAACTCTCAGGGGTATGCATATGGGAGCAGACACACATGGTAGGGAGGAGCAAATGATACCCCTGTGGTGATACCTGTGCCCATGATAGCCCCCAGGGGCAAAGTTAAAGCAGAGAAAACCCCATTGTCTGTGTGTATGATGATTCCCTGACAGGTTCTCAGCCAAGAGGTGAAGGGGAAAGATTGATTAATCAAGAAGTCTGGTAATCAGCTGGTAGAGAGGAGAAGAAAAACATAAATATACGTAAAAGCACATCTGAATGAGACACAGCTAAAATTGTTTATACAAAAAAGAAAATACAAATTTAAATCAAAGGCTTCATTGTCCTTTTAGTGTGGAGGCTTATCACATAGTAGTTCTAGATTAATGTCAGTCCCTTACCAAACATGTTCCTTCTTAGAGTTTTGCATTAAATGAAGTCAGCACCTAACATCTTTCATTCTGGTTATAGTGGGAAAAGGGTAAGATAATAGATGACAAACTGTGAGACGGAAAAGAGTACCTAAAGGCATATGATACTGCATCCAAAGTAAACTTGGGTGAAATAATAAGACTGAGGCCTTGGAACTAAGAGACAACCTCTGTGGATGGAATGAATGTTTGACATGGCTTAATGGGAAAGCACTTTGGCTATGGTGTGCAGAGTCCTGGGTTTGAGCCTTACAGCGGCTGTTGATTTGGGTTGGGAGGGTGGCCTAATGGTTAAGGTGTTTGCCTTACAAACACAAGGTGCAGGGTTTGAGTCTGACAAGGGATAATTGGCTAGGCTTACAATGGCCCGCAAGGGCAGTTAGTTTAGTACTAATCTATGAATCTATGAACCAGCACATCAGGAGGGGAAACAACATTTTTACAGCATCAGCATAGCCAGAAAGCAATGATATGGCTGTGAAAGCTTAGGTAGTACTTTTTTCATACTAGTTTTACAGAGGTTATTTTGAAACATAATTTTTGAGTAAACTGGAATGATCTGGAGAGATAGAAATTTAATTTGAGTAACAGGACGGATGGTATCTATGTATACTTTCAGTCTGGAATATACCGGTACACTACTTTATTTTTAATTCCATCAAATTTTGAATTGTGAAAATGTTTGGAATTTTATTGCCCTCCCTTTTGTATTTCTTGAAAATCCGCAGCAAGTTAAAGCATGAGATTGCAGTATATTTAGGTGAGTAAATGGACATTCTTTGGAGTTTTGTTCCAAATATAAAAAGTAGTTTTAATAAATAGAACAATCAAAGTTAAAGATAATGGGCATCCATGCCTTATGTAAGAGCTTATTTGGAAGGTGCAAGTGTAGTTATAGGTTCATAGGTAGGTACTAGGCTATCAGCCCAAGGGCCTACATAAGTCTAGCCGACAAGGCTCCCTAGCTTATGCCACCCAAGAAAGTTATTTTCCTGTGCCACTGTCGAGCAGAGACATAGAAGTGATCCCCGGGGTGTATATCCTATTTCCCATCCACTCATCAAGATTTTTGATTGCTGTTGTTGCTTCTCTGTCTGAGTACAAATTTTAAATAACTTGGAATATCTAGATTACAGGTTTTGTAGTGCCATAATAATTCATATTAAAACGTTTTATTAATTCAACTGAAGGACTTCATTGTTGCATATGTCACAATACAAGTGAAATGCTAAATCTGTGTTATTATGAGATACTATGAGATATAAGAACTGCAGTTGACTGTAGGAAAGTTTTTATATCTCCTAATAACACAAATGCAGCATTTCACAGACTATAGTACTTTCAGTATCTGACATATATTTGTATAGGTAGAAGCCTAATCGATACTGCTATGATATTTCAGCCAATGCTATTATCAGCATCTTTCAGTTGTGTGGTTTTAGCAATAATTATGTAACTGATGTTAATAGCAATGTCTTTCGGCTTCTCCTGTTAGGGGTTGCCACAGCAGATCACCAGTCCGCAGATTTATTGGCAGTGGAGTTTTTACGGTGTCAAGTTGCCAGACCGGCACCCAACCTTCACAGAAGGCACACACACACAAACACACAAGCATGAGCACACACACCTACTGCATGTCTTTCAAACTCACTTGACCACAGGGAGGACAGGAGGACATGCAGACTCTGCACAGAAGGTACTCCAGCCAAGAACACTGAGAGGCAACAACCCTAACCACTACACCACCATGGTTGACAGTTGATGTTAATGATATATATATATATATATATATATATATATATATATATATATATATATATATATATATATATATATATATATACAGAGAGAGCAAGAGAGGTTTACTATTAAAATTATGAAACACAATTGTGCAAGTAATAACTTATTCTAAAAAAAAAATCATAAAATCCAAACATTATCTGTTCAAAACACTGAACGTGGTAATGTCAATAATTTGACTTTTGACATTATTGACATTACCCAACTTACCTGGACTTCCAGTGATTTCCTACAAGCGATTTGCGGGGGGCAAGCCCCCCACACCCTCTGCTAATTACATATACAAACATCAAGACTGCAATACAGTGAGGAAAAGGGTAAATTTCCTGATCCCCACTGTAGTAAGATCTCCAATCAAAATGTTGAACCCACAACAGTGAATGCACACTAGCATTTGCTACTGTGAATTCGAACATGTATTTATCAACGTTACAAAAATTGAAACCATGAGTTTCGAACTTCCAACTTTCATGTGACTGTCGTACTATATTTTGATAGTAAACCATAAAGATATACATATATAGGGTGAATGTCAAAGATCCATTCCTTTCCAAATTTTTGGTATAACTTTAGCATGTTTCATTGAAATATATTGAAGCTAATATAATATTGTAAACAAATTCCAGAAGAACTGGAGCTGTCTAAGCTGAAATTTAGTGATTTTTAAATACCAAGTACAAAGCACTCATTGCACAGTCAATTAAGATACTTAAAATACTGTTCAACAGCTCCAAAGTAAAAAACGAATCAAATCCACTGTCATACGGACCACATTAATCTCAAGCGCTTTTAACTGTAAAGGAGCATTGCTTACACGCATTACATCCATAGGTCCCGTCAATTAAGATACTTCACAGACTTTCATGATGATGACTCACATGCTTGTAAAGCAGATGATTCTCGCAGTCAGAGAACCAGTAACTTCAATGTTCGTGAGGTGGAAGCATTGCAGATTCAAGCCAAGTCATCTACCAATCATGTTCCTTCTCGGCAGCTGCTGCTTTGTTTCATTCTAAGGACAAATATCTTGTCTGAGTCTATTTGTATTCAAAGTATCCAGTAATCCTAATAGGTAGAGTGCAATGTGCAGTAATGCAGGATTGCCAAATGCAAACAAAAACATAAACTCCAATGCTTGATTTGGTATTTTTAGATCATAATGTGACTTTGTTTACCAGACTTGAAAATTTGCTGCAGGACTTTATATATAATACTTAACAAGATATGGAGGTATAAACGCTTACAAATCTATGGCTTTCAGGCAAGAAAAAAAAGTTCCATTACCAAGCCGTATGACTTATACTTTCCATGATGAGATACATCTGTATCAAAGACCAAATTGACTGATTGTACCAAACCAGAGATGTAACAAAATGCTAGATAGAATCCATGAGGTGCACTTTGGCACTGCCAAGTGTAAAGGAAGGACATGCGACATAATGTTTTGGTCAAGTATGTCTCATCAAGCATACATTTCAGATCTGTCTAGGGCACCTTGCTTGGAAGAGCGTTCTATTCAATTTATTTATTTATTTGTTAGCATAATGACATTATGTTGCTTTAGTTGTTTTAAAAATTAAATAAATAAAACGAGGCACCCTGCAACAACAAGAAGTGTTTACTCCTCAGCGTGACATGTGCCCCAGGGGAGGTGCTTCATTTGATTTGACCATTCAAGCCAAGCAATGTGGCGTTAGACTTGAACGTTGCAAGGTGATCAAGCAGAGACATCACGACATGAAAAAAAGGTAGGCATGACGAGGTGGCACTCACATTACTGAGATTAGCATCAATATGATTAATTTTTGTTTATTTGTTTATTTTTAGCAAAACTGTAATTTCTAATGTCTGAAGAGGGAGCATTTATCAACACTTGAAAGGACTGCTGTGAGATAGAATGCAGTGAGGTAATTATTTATTATTATTATTATTATTATTATTATTATTATTATTATTATTTTCCCATGATGCTGGCAGTGATATAGCAGGTATTTTTTACAATATTTATACTGATTTGTGTGTTGATGGTAGTGATAAACCAGCTTTTTTTTTTGGAATATTTATATTGATTTTGGTGAGTGAAATGATTTAATGTGTGGCAACTTATTTGTGTGGACTAGCAAAGGTGATATTTATTACATGGCCATCAGATCTCATGGTACAATTGCTGGGTGGGAGTTGGGCATACCTCTCAACTGTCTCTGGTTTTAGCTCACAAGTACTTTAGGGAGAAAAGGTAGTAGATGATACCTAATAAATATTGACAATAATTTAGAAAATGCATGTTATTTCACATTCTCTTATTCTGTCATCTCCTCATGTTAATAGTACTAATGTTTCGAAATGTGTCCGTAATTTTTTTTTAATTTGTCTTGAATCTGAAGTAAGAGGTTGAGAACTATGTGGTTGGGGTTGTTGTTTAATATTCTCATATTCTGTCAAGCTTCTTCTTAATAGTATTTGTATTTTCAAACGTGTCCTTGAATTTTTTTATTTTTTTTGTGGATTTGTCTCTGATTCTGGAGGTAGGAGGTTGAAAGCTATGGGGTTTTGGTTTGCTGGAGGAAAGTAACTGGCACTTGTATCCTTTGCACAGTTTTAAGAAGTAACTAGACATGCATCTGGAGCATTTCTACCCGGGCTTCCGCTGAAAATTGGCTTAATTCCAAGTCGGACTTTCCCGGTAAACAAATGTCAAATAAATAAATAAATAAACAGACTGTTATCTGGCTTTGCAGGACTACTGTGCATTTGAGAGAATTAAGCTGACCTACTTAACTTGACACATGATATGCACAGTCAGACTAGGTATCATTGATGGGCTGGGTGTGAAGAAAAATGACTAGATGCTTGCTGTTGTTTGCTTATTACTCTGGCTTTACAGGACTAGTGTGACTTGTGCCAGGCAACTTAGAATATTTTTATGTGTGGTCAATGCTTGTTTAGAGCAAAGATGAAATGCATTGCATGATCATCCTCTTTTTATCACAATCCATAACTGCTTGGTTGTTTGAGGAAAGTAACTTACCCTCATTTCACTTGCTCAGTTTAAAGTCATTTCTCAAAAGTGTGTGGGGGGGATTATATGCATCATACATTTACAATTTCTAAGGGATGGTGGCTTCTACACATCAAGGCTGTACAAGTGGATTTTGACATGGGATTAGTAGTCACTGAAGGTATGAGAATTCTGTGAAGCATTTTATTGCTTTTCCGAGAAAGTGAGTCCTCTGTTCTGAACCCCATGTAGTCTAAAATCAGCCCTGCTCAGACGTGTACACAAAAGGTCGCAGTAGCCTGTGTGGAGAGCAGGGGATGATGTAATCTTTAATGTTCCTCCCAAATCTTAGAGGTTACTGTCTTTTGCTGGACTGGAGACAGTTTGGCCACTATTTCTTTTACTTTTGTTACAAATTTTGGAGAGATACACACAGGGTGGCAAAGCTTGTACAAGAGCAGTGTACTGCCTGAAGGTAAGAAGTTGGAAACATTACTGTAATTATTTTTTTTTTCACAATCAAACTTCAGGTGCATAAACAGGTGGCTATCTTTTTGGGAAGGATAGAAAAGCATTCTATTTATGTGTTTATTGACAGCATATATGTTCTGTTTTTTTTTTCAGTTTTATCCAAGTGTGACATCAGAAGGGTACACAAAATGTGGCTGTCTTTTGTTGTTAGAATTGAGGAAGCATACTATATATACATATAACTGCATTGTCTTGAAATATATAATTGCATTCATTTGTTCCTTAATTTTCATCCAAATTTGACACCAGCTGTGTTTATTGTGCACTGCTATTTGGTTAACTTTGAGCATTAAGCCTTGGGCACAACTCATTTCTTCAATAAAATAAAAAGAATGGTTGAATTTCTTTCCTTATGTACAATTTTTGTTCAGGCCTTCAGTGAATCAAAAGGTTGGAAAAAAAGTTCTAAAATGCACCTCATAGTATCTCTAATCCCTTTGCTTTTGGTGTCTTGCAGCCCCAAGACCCCCCCAGCTTAATTTATTTATTATAGTGTAGTTTTTCTCAGTTAGGATGTGCTGAAAGAATTCAGGAAAACACAGATGTCTTCCTTACTCATGACTTCTGTTCAGGCCATCATTAAATAAAAAAATGGTTTAAAAAAGCTGTAAAATGCACCTCAGTGCATCTAAAATTCCCATGCTTTCTGGGTTTCTAGTGACCTCTATGCTCTGGCTTAATTAAGTTATTTCCACCCAAGTTATAATAATCATGCCTAGGTCAATTAGGGGTGTAATGAAAGGATTCGGGGAGAAACAAATGATTTTCATCCCTTAATCATGATTTTTTTTTTGTTCAGGACATCATTGAATTTAAAACTTTAAAAAAATGTAAAATGCAGCTCAGAAAAGTCATCTAGAAACCCCTGTGGCTTCTGAGCACCTTGTAGACCCCAACTTAATATAGTTGTTTTATACACAGTTATCAGAGAGTAGTCTTGCTTATTTAAAATGTGTTGAATTAATGAGTTGTTGTTGTCTTTCGGCTTTTCCTGGTTAGGGCTCGCCACAGCAGAACTCCGGCCCGCTAATGATTGGCAGTAGATTTTCACGAATGCCGAGGTGCCAGCTAGATGTTTAACCTTCAACGAAAGCACGCCCATTTACGCATGTCTTTTGAACACCCACCCAACTGCGAGGACGATATGCAGATTCCACACGGAAGGCACTCCCTGCCACTCCAGCTGAGAATCGAATGGGAGAACCTCTTGCTGTGAGGCAACAATGCTACCGCTGCACCACCGTGGCATATTGTTGAATTAATGAGTAAATGTAGTAAAAAAAAATGAAAGGAAAGACAAACAGCGAGAAAAGGGAAGGAAAAAAATATGAATTGTGTAGGTAAGCCAAGATGGGGGCACTGGGTAATATGTGTGTGTGTGTGTGGGTGGCCATGGAGTCCTTTCTCCTAGGACATCACATAACATAAGGCTGGTCCTGTGAAAGAAACAAACAAACTGTAAAGAATACCATGAAATGCATGTTGCCAGCTCAAAACAGGACTTATTGTTGCTTTGCTAGAGTATGGAGAGACACCACTTCTGCCAGTGTGTGATGATATTTTCTCGACTGTTGATAGGAAGGAGAATAAATACAAAGCCACCTGTTTCATCTGTTTTACTTCAGAAAGAGAAAATGCCATATGTACAGTCAGCCTGGCAGAAAGTCCAACACATCAGAAACTGTAGCATGACACAGCAGCTAAACACTGTCTTCCCTGAAGCGAGAAGACTTAGTAACAATTCAGAGACCATGTGACACACACTTGGAGCATCAAAAAGCTGTGGTAACTGATCGGGTTATTACACTGAGGTCCTACATTGTTGGCTGTCAAGATAGTCTGTGGCTAAGGTATAAATCATTTATAAAGGATTGGAATATTCTCAATTTAGTGTACTGAAGATGTCTGAAAGGAATCCAGTTCAGGATAGCAGCAGCCAAGAACTGTTCATGAGATGTAAATCAACCATGGCTGTGATCGTGTATCAAGCAATATGTCACCTTATTCACAGGGTGATCCTATTACCAGACAATGTCTTGCCTGTAGTACCAACCACAAATATGGATATTAATTACTAGAAACTCAAAAATTTCTAGTTTTGGAAGAATCATCAGAAAACCATCCATGCAGAATGATTTTCAACATGTTATGACAGCAAAACAAAATATTCTTATAGCTGCTGTCTAGTAAATGTATATATTCTTTGCATTTGAAAAGAAAAATATATGCACTATAGATTTGTATGCATGTATCTGATTCAGATATATTTGTTTATCATGCGATTATCTCTAGAATAGTATAGTATTTTCAGAATATCTGTCTTGCTTTTCAGTTACTGCCATGTTATTGAAGAGTGTAAAACATAGACTGAGACTCAGGTATCTGTATCTGCTATAAAGACACAATGGCATATACAGAAAAGAACCCAGCATCAAATTAGAGATCCAGTTTGGTAATCTGGATGATTTCTTATACAAATAGTATTTTCCATTAGATTTAGGCATAAATTTGATGCAGCAATGGGATAATCTTCTTGTCTTATCCCTAAAAAAAGATATTTCTGATTCCAAGACATTTTCCCCTATTTTTTCATGTAGCAAAAGTTTTTCTACTACCCTCAGGCAGGGAGGCTGCATTAGCAGTTTTCATATTTTGGATTTTGGGGTTAATCTTTTGCATCCTATTGCTCTGGATATAGCCTTCCTCCTGCTGGCTCAGACAGGCTGATATGTGGACTGCCCAGTTGTTTTTCTCCCATGTTCTGTATTTAGGGATGATCTTTACTTCAGCATGTTTAGGATCTACTTTTTCACAGTTCTGGATTTTGCAGCTTTTGTATCATGCCTGTTGGGAAATATAGAGGGCAAGTCTAAAAAGATTCAGCAAGTCATTCTGATCCCATTTGTTTGAATGGAATATTATATATATCTTAGTGTGTATGATTTGGATGTCTGGGGTTTGCTACTTTCTCAGTCAAAGAACTATACTAAAAGACTCATACATTGTTGCAAAGAGTCCTTGGAAAGACCTGGACCATTCACTGTTTTTTTAGATATACATTCATTCATTCATTCATTCATTTATCCTTTGTTAACCAGCTTGGTCCCACTATGCTAGTGACCTACTTTCAGGGGAGACCTGAGGAGGCATTTTTACTGCTAGGGGAAATTTGTCCAGAGCATCAGGGAACTTCCCTTACTCTTTTGTGCAGTGGGATGCTGTTTACAGCTGCACTTCCTGTCTTCCATTCCAAGTGCGAGGGCAACCCAGATAAGCAGGAAGCTGGTAAGAGTAAGCATGGAGGTCCAAGAGGAAGATGTTGCTGAAGTGAATGCTGATAGTCGGTCAGTGGAGGCATTGGTCATGTCAGAGAAGGAACAGGAAGTTAAGGAGACATTGAGAAGAGATGATGGTGGGTCAGAAGTATTAGAAAAGTCAGTCAAGCTTTTTAAAAAGCTATTGAAGAAGTTGGAAGGATGTATAGAAGACTTGGAGGATCTTCTTTGAGTCAACACAAGACTGTGTTGTTACAAATCTCCAGTCAGGAGGGTTGTGGGATGATTATTTTAAGGAAATAGTGAACCAGAAAGTGAAGTGGTGCATCTTGGGGTGACATTATGGATAGAATCCAGGAGGAGGAAGTGAAAGTGAAAGAAACTAAACAAGGTATAAAATCATATGCAACAACGCTGAAAGAAGGCAAGAAACAAATAAGAGAGGGAAAGGAATGAAGAGAGGTTGTGAAGAAGTTTGTTGTATGTCTCAGCACTAAGGAAGTAAAAGAACTCAAAAGATACAAGGTATAGGATACACACAGTTATTGTAGCCTTGGGAATATTGCCTAACAAAGTAAGCCTTTATTCACCTTAATAGAGAGACTTTTTGTGACATTATATTTGAGACTGGGCAATATATGGAGAATTTCTTAGAAAGGCTTGAAAAAAAAAAGACTTAGTCCATGGAATTCTTACGTGGTGCAGACTTTTAACAGAGAAACTAAAAAGAGAATTACTGTACAATTTCAAATGGAGGTGGATAAGGAAGTATTGAAAGACTGTTTAAAAACTGTATGCAAAGAAGTGATGGACAGCACAAACATGTATGATGATAGAGTCTTATGAAATGGGGAATGGGATTGTGGGATTATCTTGAAGATGGAAACTGATAACATTGTACATATTCCAAGTATAATAACTGTTGAAGGAAATCAAGGTTATGTAAGAAAGAAGGGACAGCTGAAAATGTGTTTTGTTGTAGAAAGAGTGATCATTTAATAAGCAACTGTGATAAGCGAAGATGTTTTGTTTGTGGAAAAGTGGGACATGAAGCAAAGAGGTGTGAACTGATGTGTAAAAAATGTGGGAAAATGGAACATTTCTCAGTAAATTGTGATGAACAACTACATGTTGAGTAAAAAGGTCAAACACAGGAACATGTACATGATGTGGCACAAAATAATAAGCATGAACATGAAAAACAAACTATTATACAAGGAGAAAATAAAACCAGGAAGTACAGAGAAAATGAAAATAATGAAGATGAGGAATTCGTATGGGAAACACGTGAAGAGGAAATGGAAAATAATAAGCGCTAAAAGAAATTAAATAGGGAGAAGAGTGAAAGACAGGAAAAGAAAATATAAAAGTGTGATTAGGAAAGAAAATAAGCAAGATAAGGGGTAAAATAAAAATATAATACATCTGGAAGAAGTTGAGAGTCTTATCAATAAATGTTAATTGTATAAAAAATGTTAAGAGAAGGTTAGGTGTATTGGAATGATGCATATTACTTGACATGCATGTAATTATCCTAGAGGATACAAGAATATTAATGGAGGATGAAAGGAACCAGATGGAAAATTTCTGGATTGGGAAAATTGCACGGAACATAGGAAAAAGATACGTGTTCAGGGATTACTGTATTAAGTAATGAAACAGTTAAGGTCTCAGATTATACTTTAGTAGAGCTAAGCAAAATACAGTGTTAGATATAAGATAGAAGAATGTATACAGAATTGTTATAATATATGCATACGTTACTAAAAAAGGAAGAGAGGAAATGTTCAAAAAAATCTTAAATTATGTGGGAGTAACTATGGAAATAATATTGGTAGGAGATTTTAACTGTGATTTGAGGAAAAGAAAGAAGGGACTAATGTTAAAACAGTGGATGAAATAATGAAAATGGAAAATACAGAATTTTAGTATTTAGAGACTATAAAGTTGAAAGTCAGTTATGTGAAACTGCATAATATCGAATGTGGAAATGTCAAATTCACCTTTGTGTTGTCGCGTTCATGATGTGCGGTGTGGTTTGTGGATTTAGCTGGGGATTTAGGTTAAGCGGTATTCTTATAAGGGTATTGGGTAGGGATTTTAGTGTGTCTGAGTGTGTGTAGTGGTGGGTTTTATGTGTTTGTATGTTTAGTGTGACAACAGAGTTAGTATATATAAGTAGTGGCACCCCCCCCCCACATGGGGTGCACAGGGGCTTGCCCCCTGTTTATAGGTAAGGTATGCATGTTTGTTTGTTATTTTGTGTTTGTGTATGTTGTTTTGTTTGTTGTAGTGTCATTAGGTAGGTGTATGCGTGCTTGTTTGTGTGATGGTGTTTGTGTGGTGGTGTTTGCATGTGAATGATCACAATTTTGAATTTCATGTTTGTGGGTGTCGTTTTTTTGGGCTTTCGACTTTATAGCCTCAAGTTACTAAAATTCGGTATTTTAGTATTTTGAGATTATAATGTGAATATATATATATATATATATATATATATATATATATATATATATATATATATATATATATATGATAATTGGATGTATAAAAGAAATGTAAAAACTTACATAGATTATTTTATAATATCTGTTACTTTGAAAATTATAAAAAGAGGCACAAAGGAAACAGGTTTCTCAGACTATTTGGCTGTATGGGTAGAAGTAAAAGAAAAGGAAAAATACATAAGGATGGGTAAAGGTATTCAAGTAGTGAATGAAAAAGATTTAAATGAAGAAGAGAGGAAAGAAATTGATCAGTTATGGGAAGATCATGTAGAGATAAGAGTATTTTATAAAAATTGGACTGATTGGTGGTTAAGTTTTAAATGGAAGTATAAAAAGTGTTTTTAGAATGTCATGAAATGAAAAGAGAGAAAGAAAAGCAAAATATAGGTTGTTAAGTCAAACAGTATTCAGAGAAATATTAAGAAATACTGAAAACTTTTATGGAAAGGAGAAGGAAGTCTATGAAATGAATCAAGGGAAGATTAGATTAAGAAAATGTTACACAAGCAAAGGTATTTTTTACAAGGGAAAAAAGAAGACATAGCTTCGTAGTTGAGTAAAATGCTGAGAGAAAATGAGAGGGTAATAAGAGAACTGGAAACCAATGAAGGAGAAAAGGTGAACGGACAAGAATAAATATTTGAGGTAATAGAGCAGTATATAAAAAATACATTTACGAAGATAGAAATAAAACAGAGACAAATATGTGAGGTAAATAAGTAAAGAAAAGATTATGGAAAAGTATAAATATAGGAGAGCTTGATGAAATTAAAAAAAATTGGATATGGAGAAGGCTACAAGATGGGATGGAACTGAGTATCATATGTACTATACTATGAAAATTGGCAAAAAGTATATTTTGTAGAGGTTTTGAATGAATGGTTAGAAAAAAGGATACATTAAAAAAGATATGTATGGGGGCCATGAAATGTATATGGAAGATGGAAGACATTAGGAACTGGAGACCAATAGTATTAAACAATACAGGTTATAAAATATTTATGAGAATAATAGGGAAATGATTAGGAAAAGGTATAGATAGACTGATGGAATGTATAATTTTTGGGAAAAAGGGGAAAAGAAGTCAGGATTTATTATGGGGCGTTAAGAGAGATAATAGATGATATTATAAATACAAACGTAAAAACTAAAGTATTGGTTGGTGATGTAAACAAATCATTCAATAGTATACAGTATGAGGAACTATAGAGTATATTAAGAGATTATAATGTAAGTAACAAAATAAAAGTTATAAGATCAGTATATGAAAATAATATTAAATGGATGATTAAGCAAAGAAATAAGAGTAGAGAGTGGGATAAGACAAGGTCATCCAGTAAGCAGCATATTATTTGAGTTAGTTATGAATGTGATTGTAAACGCAATGAATAAAGAACTGAAAATGGCAAGGTATAAGATAATAGAGGGGATTTATGTCCCAATTATTCTTACTTATGCAGACAATATAATTTTAATTACTAAAAACAAGAAACGGATGGAACAAGGAATTAGAAAATTAAATAAGTATTTAAATATGCTTGGTCTAAGCATCAACTAGAATAAAAGTAAAGGAATTAGATTACTGGGCAAGTTAGAAAGTATTCACTTCAATAATGAAGAGGTAGATACTCTAGGATTAACGTTTGGGATTAATGTGAAGAAGAAAACACAATAGAAGAGATTATACAAAAGCTGAGAGAAATATGCATATTTTGGAGGTCATATAAACTATCATATAAGAAAAAGGGTTATTTAATAAACTCTATTTTGTTAGGTAAGATTGCCCATTTGGCAAGTGTACATATAATACCATCTAAATATGAAAACCAGCTGCTATTGATTATATTTTCATTCATATGGGGATGAAGGTTAAACCCTTTAAAGAAAGGAATTTTGCATTTGCAGGAAGAAGAAGGAGGATTCGGATTAATAAATCCTTTTGTACATGCAGCTTCATTGAATCTGTATAAAGTACTGAGGGGACTGAAAGAAGAAAACAGGAATATAATAAATGATATAATGAAACTAAAAAAAGATATTTGGTAAAGTTTAAGATATGGGAAAAGATGAAAGAATAGTGTCAATAATGAGATTAAAGAATATCAAAATAATTTTTTTATGGAAATTGAAAATAGGGAGTGGGGAAATACAGAAAGGAATGGTATGAAAATGTAATGAGGGACTGTTATTATATTTATCCATGGAAAATCTTAGATAATTAAAAAAGAAATGTAATTAAAATAAGGCTTAGATGGAGCAAATAATGTATGAATGTAAATATTTTATGCAGAGGTTAATGTCCTATAAGTAAACTGCCTGTTAAAGCAAATATAAAGACTTATAAAAAGAATTCAGGAAAGGGTATGTAACTATTGTGGAGAGATTGAGTTAACAGAACATGATTTCTTAAATTGTATAAGAGTGAGAACATTGTGGGAAAATCATATGAAATTAATGTATTGTTTGATTCTAAAATTGTAAACGATATAAACATGAACATGATAGAATATGGATATAATGATAAAAAAAGAATAAAGGAAGTGAAAGAAATTGACAAAAAATTGTTTTATGTTTTGTGGGTCATATGGAATGAAAGACTGAATGAGATAAAATGTAATGGGAAATTGGTATTAGTGGAAATTGTACAAATAGATATGTTTTGGATTGTGTAAAAAAGAGTGGGGGCAAATAATTGAAATATTGGAAATATATGAAGTTATATGATATTGTAGTGCAAGATGTAAGCAATTGTAAATAATGTATATATTGTAAACAATGTAAATACTGTATATAAACTTTATACTCAATAAAGAACCTCTACTCTTTTTGATAGGTGCTGTGGGATTTTTTTATTTCCACCTGAGCTACCACCATGGGACCTCTGTTTAACGTCTCACATGATAGGTCATACATTAAGGGTAATATGAAATATGAACATTTACAGGAGAGGGGGTCTACTTTTCTTCAGTGCTCCTATCAGGAGGAAACTACAGAATACTTTTTAATTCAGTGTAAATGTTTTCCTGGTCTATGATAGGCTTTTACCAATTTTTGTAATTCATCCGGGTACTATTGCCAGATTGCATGGATTTATTACACAATATTAAATAGAAGAAATGGCACAATTTTCTACTGAATATAAGCAATATTTTGTTGTGTTTGGTTATGTCTGAGATAATAGTCTCACATTGTATATAACTGATAGGTTCATAGGTGCTCTGCTTTCCTGCCACATTCCAAAAACATGCAGTAATGTGGATCTGTGACTACAAATTGCCCATAGGTGTGAGTGCATGTGTGTCTGAGTACGTGTGTGTTTGTAAGATAGAGAAGACAGACCTGTCAATGTATTTCTGTTTCTCCCCTTACTATGAAAACTCTGCAGGTAACAATGGTTATAAGTAAGGTCACTCTAGGAGTCCGATGTGACTTCTAAGAATATGAGCAACAGAATGAAGTAGTATAAAAGTATGCAACTCAGGAGACCATTGAGGAGTCTACTCCAAATTCCCAAGTGCCCCCGACACTGTCTGTTAAGTGACTTGCTCAAAATCACACACTAGGCAAATGGATGCTGAGGGAATCAAACCATGAAAAACAGGAAGCAGCTTATTAATAGCTCATAGCCTTAATTCTCTGCATTAATCACCAAACTTAAAGAAACTAGATGAACTAATGTAGTTTGTGCTCATGAACCCTGCTTTATGAGGCCAGTGCTTTAACCACTGAGCTAAAGGGCCAACTACAGTTTTACATTTATTTGAATGAAAAGAATATGTTGTTAAGTAATGTAAAGTATCATAATCCAAGACAAACTAGTGGCCACTGTGTGGAATCTGCCGATTCACCCTTTCTTTTGTAGATTGGAGAAGACAATGTAATTTGCGTATCATGAATCTGTAACTGGTTGAATCAGTAGATAGGACTGCTTATCATACTCTTTCTGATAAGTGCCAAATGATCTTATATGTCCTTTTGAGATGTCACCAGTTAAGTCAGATAGGACCTCTGTTTAACATCTGAACCACAATATGGCATCAGAGATGCAGCAGCTCCATTTTGGTGCCCTACATTGTCAATAATGCAACATGAATCTAAGCAGCTTATGTGGAACAGAACCCACAGTTCTGTGATCTTCGGGGCATCAGAGGTTTGTGTCTAATCTTCTGGGCATCAGGGGTTTGTGTCTACCTGTTGAGCCATTAATACAGTTTAATCAAACTTGGACTTGATCTGCTCTCACAAAGACTTGAAAACAATGCATTTTAATGTGTGAAGACCTTCAGGTTTTTAAGTCCTCAATTAACTCTAATATAATTAATTAAAATCTCAAGTCTTTTATTTCCTCAAAATGGGAATTCTACCATTTGCATACCTGGTATTATACGTCCTTTGTTGGTCTCTCTCTCTCTCTCTCTCACTCTCTCTCTCTTTCTCTCCCATTCAGACCTCTACCTTTTAAAATTTTCTTCCATCCCATAATGCATTGGAAAGAATTTTTTCATGCCATAACAAATAAACTCTCCATCCTGGGTGCATCAAATTCTGCAATGGTAGTTCTTTGCCAGTACTAAATCTTAAAATAATAGTCAATTTCTTACTCCAGTAATTTAATATCCAAGCCCTCCTTAAATCTTATTAACCATTTTCCAAGATCATTAGTTACAAAATAAAAAATAGATGCTACCATGTTTGCCCATAATTTCCAATGTAATTAGGATAAGATTAGGATAAGTGTATAAGAGAAGACCTGCAACAGTTAGAAATGACTGCTGAAGAAGGTAGGTGAGAAGCACTGAAGCAATAGAGGTGTTGACAGTTGTTGAGACATCCCAGGTCCATACAGAAAATGAGAGTTGGTCATGATGATACTGACTCAAGCTAAAATCTACTGCATATGCAAAAATTTTTTTCTAAGAATTTATCCCCTGCTGCCTTCCATTCATTTGGTCCATACATTCCCTGACAGATCACAGAATGCCTTCATCCAATCAGCCATTGTTTTTTTTTTTTTTTTGTTTGTTTTTTGTTTTTTTTCTGCTTTAGGCCTTAACCTTGCCCCTGGTAGTTTTCTTGAGCACTTACATCACTATAGGGCCTACAATATGCAAGTGCATGTTTACACACACACACACACACACACACACACACACACACACACACACACACACACTCACACACATGCTAATGAGAACTACTGTCACTGGCTTAGTAGCATCAAAACCATGCCCTCAGTCTTGGTCATTTCTGTGCCATGCAAGCCTCCAGTTGCTTGGTGGTGGTGGTCAGCTGATTGAACCACCACTTCCTCCTACCATGACTGCTGAGAGTGTGAGATACTCACTCCCATCCTCCCCCATCTGGCTCATTCAGTCCCTAAACATTGACTGCTGTCTTAGTTTCTCTGTTCATACAGGAACAGGTGTCCTGGTTCCTCAAGCCAAACACTGATGTGTGCCCCAGCTCCTCTGTCAAACAGCTAATACATCTGAAAGCTAATGGTGTCCCACATTGTCAGCCCATGGATAGTGACTGATGCCCGAATTACTCTGTCACAAATACTGACTGATGTTTATTTTCCTCTACCGAAAAAGTGACTGGTGTCTTGACATATAACTAGTCGCTGGTGTGTTTGTTTCTATGTTTCATTAACAGGCCAGCAAATAACAAACTCAGGTTCTGAGTTCTTCACACAAGGAATTTATGAGAATTTTTGAGGCTAAACTCTAAGATGTGCCAGCATAAAAGGCCTCATCTCCTCTAGATAAAAGTCAAATTCTCTAACAGGCTTCATTTCTATGACATGGTACGGAAAGTGTTCAAGCTTTTCCAGTGACTCTTCATAGGATTTCTTCTCTAAGAAATAAGCACACTGAGCTGTGATGTGTCCTGAAGTCAATAATGTACTTGTCTTTGCAAAAATCTACTAGCCTTTGAAATGCTTATGACAATTATGCTCCTCCAACAGACGGACACACACACACACACACACACACACACACACACACACACACACACATACACACACACACACACACACATACACTAAGGTTTAATCATCTATTTAATAGTTAGGATTTGTATGACCTCTATGTCTCAACGCTAACCAATAGATATTAGATTTTACATTTTTTTGCACCACCTGCACCATTTGCCATCCTTTTTATCCCCATTCATCCCATGTACCCACTTACCTTGTAGCATTTATTTTCATGTTTCCGTCCTTTTTTTCATTCTGCCTCTATCCCATCCGAATAAGGCCCTTTCAGTCTTAAATTCATACAAACAGGTGGTTAACGCCTTCCATTGCTGCCCTGCCAGCATTGCTCAAAGACTTCCTTTCCATATTCTTAGCTCTTACTGCCTGAAAAAACATAATGAGTGTTCCTCTTCTGGAATATCATGAAGCAGACAACTACTGACTTTTTTATTTGTTTTACGTTTTCAGAGCTTCTGGATCAAATTCCATGGACTCCTTTAAAAGATACAGTGCTAATCATCTTCTGAGCATTATTTACTTAGTGTGACATTTATCATCACCGTGATCTCTACAACTCTGAGCACGGTGGTATTTGATGCAGTAAGTACCCAGATTCTCAAGAAAAGTCACTCTGGGAGTCTCCAGCTGTACCACTGCTTCACACCTTTCTCTGGAGAATACAACTAAATTTAGGAGTCCTCCTGTCACTCTTGTATCAGTAGGAAGGTAAAGCATGGTTTTCCTCTCAGCCGTACTCTTATTTATATCTACCTTAATGATCTCCTAACTGCATCCATTCTCAGATAGGCAGATAATATTTCTTAGAGAGAATGCTGCTTGTTGCAGAGGAGGGAAATAACAGGCTGTAGTTTGCCAACACGTTGCCAAACACATTGCAGTAGTGACCACACCACGATGTCACAGTACTGTAGCCTCTGGTCATTGCATGCACTACACCATGCAAAACAATGTTCCCTTCTACAGCTTTATCATGTCCAGTACTTAGCAGGAAGCATTACTTTGCAGCACAATTACATAAATAACTCTGACCTGCCACATTCTTATTTCCATAACTAACCTGCAGGCCTCTGTATTGAAGGGGCATAAACATCCCAGCAATTTCCGGACAATACAGCCATCTTGCAAACAGTCTATAAATTATAAATGCAGCATTTATCCCATTCAGAATGCTGGCTGTTTGAAAAATCAATAAAATTGTTAACTAGTCCAAACTGATTACACAAAACTAACTGAGGTCACAGAAATTTAGTAAAAAGAGCATACCTTCTTCCTGAGGCTGTGTGACCTTGAGCGCATACTAATGGTGATATTCCATGTTTCAGCCACTGGAATTCACCAATGCAGCTGTTTCACTTTCAAAAGGTCAAGGTTATTAAATATCTTATGCAACTGAGGCTTCTTTGACAAGTGTCATTCATGTTGCTCGTCTCGTGTATGCAAATAAGACGATGAGGCTTGAGTGTTCATTTAAGTTGTTCCTTGTATACAAACACATCAGGATGGATGACAGGAACATTAAACTTAAACAAACTATCTAACTAACTGACTGACTGCATACTTGCATCCTCTCACTCTGGCTACTCACTCAAAATGGCTCTCTTGCTTGCACGTGCTCAGTACTTATATGCACATGCCCACTGACTGGAATGCTTCTTAAAGGTATATCACACACTCTGATCTACATCCTCCCTCTTTACTGTGCTGTCTCACACTGACAATGACATTTGAATAGGTATGCAAAATATACAGACAATAATAAACAAAACAATAGTCATGTTCAGGTTGCCATGTATCTGGAACTAGGTCTGGAAATGTGACCTGATCTCGTAATGTATTAGTTAGGACTGGGTTTTGCAACAGGGACAATCATTGGAGGATGTTCTACTTCAGGACTCTCGGGGATATTCTCAGGAACAGGGATTGCTGACAGAATGTCCTCTGGAACAGGAACATTGGACAAGTCACTCTGAGAATTAGAGTCTTTATTACAGGCAAGATGCTGACTGTGGTGGTGGTGTTGCGGTAGTGTTGTCGTCTCACAGTATGACGTTGTTCTGTTCAATTCTCAGCTAGAGCGTCTTCTGTGTGGAGACATGCGTGAATGGGTGTACCTTCATTGAAGGTTGTGCATCAGAGCTGGCAACTCGGCACGTAAAAATCTACTGCCAATCATTAGCGGACTGGAGTTCCGCTGTGGCGACCCCTAACCGGGAAAAGCCAAAAGACACAACATTACAGGCAAGATGCTGTAGCACTGGCTTGGACACCCATAATAAATGCTTCCAATTCAGCCTAAATTCTATTGCTTGTGATTCCATGATGTATGATCTCAGCTCTTGACACAAACTTTTCACAAGTCCAATGTGATCAAAACCTTTTATTGTCTGCATCCTCACTATCTTCCCTTCATTTAATGGACTGAGTGGTTTGCTGGTTTTATCATAGTAGGACTTCTGGGTCAGATGCTTTTTCAACAGTTGGACTTTCACTGCTTTGCTGCTGTTTGGTAATGTGGTTCTGGTTTGTCTCGACAAGTGTCTCTGGGTAGGTGAACCAAGATGATCATCGCAAGGAATGTTTCTGAGATTAAGCAAGTTTAAAGAAACATTGGTATTGTCATGTCTGGATCTCTCTAACAGCTGTTTTGCACTTTGAACTGCACGTTCAACCAAGCTGTTTTACTGCTGGTAATCAGGACTACTCATAATGTAAACAAAGTCCCACGTTTTAGCAAATTTTTTTGAACTGTTGACTTGTAAACTGTGCGCCATTGTCAGAAATGACTCTGTGCAGACTATCATGGACAGAAAAATGCCTCTTCAGCTTAGTAATAACAGTACTGGACGTTAGGTTAGGAAGTAGGTCAGTCTCAAAACAATTTGAATAAGAGTCTACTAACACCAAGTAATGTTGACCATTCCACTCAAAGATATCTGTGGTGACTGTTGACCAAGGTAGTTCAGGGATTTGGCTTAACTGAAGTGGTTCTTTTTTGTTGACGTGGCTTTTTACTATTACAAACAGAACAAGATGAAAATACTTTCTTGATATCTTTTGACATACAAGGCCAAACTACTAGTCCTCTCACCCTTCTTTTGGTAGAATCAGTTCCTGGGTGGCCACAATGCAAGATCTTAATGTACCGTTGTTGTAAGGATTTTGGAAAAATCACTATAGGATCTTTCATGATGATACCATTGTCTGACAAAATCTCATCTCTGTAAGAAAAATACTGTTGCACATCTACTGGTAAACAAGACTGTTTTGAAGGCCATCCTCGACTGATAAAAAGGTTGAACTTCTGGAGAATTGGATCTGAAGCTGTGTGAGTTCTAAGCTCATCAAGATGTGTGGAATAAAAATTTCTCACTTCCATGACTTCAAAATCAGGTTGCTCGTTGTCATGCTATTCAGTGGTTTTCTGGGTGATCAGGATGAAGTATCAGCAGGATAAGAAGTTTGTCTTTTGTTTAAACAAGATTGAAATTGTACTTTTGCAATTTTAACATCATGCGTTGTAATCCCGCAGGAGATGTGAACATTGGCTTTCTCAGAATAGTGACTACAGGTTGGTGGTCAGTTTCTATCTGGATAG
Source organism: Protopterus annectens (assembly GCF_019279795.1). Lineage (NCBI taxonomy): Eukaryota > Metazoa > Chordata > Ceratodontiformes > Protopteridae > Protopterus > Protopterus annectens. The sequence goes on from NC_056733.1 coordinate 732,315,469, forward strand.
GTCAGCCATAAATATAATCATGGAACTTCGAACACGCAAACACAATTGCCAACAGTTCTTTCTCTATCTACTGGGCATACTGCATCTTGGTTTGGGTAAGATTTCTCAGTGCATAGGCTATTGGTCCACCCTCTTGAAGAATGACTGCACCTACACCAAACTTAGAAGGATCACAGGAAATAGTTACTGGTTTGTAAACATCATAACACAGTAATGTGTGTGGACTGGCAGTTTTCTGTTTCAGGACATCAAATGCTCTTTGGTGTTGTTCTCACCAGGACCAGGTTACATCTTTGTGTGTCAGTTCTCTGAGTGATGCTGAAAGGTGACTCATATCTGGAATGAACTTGCCAAAATAGTTGACGATGCCAAGAAAACATTGTAGGGTTTGGACATTGGAGCTGGCATCTTGAGAATTGCTATTTGCTTGGAAGGATCTGGTTGTAAGCCTGAACTGGTAAACAAATGACCCACATAAGTAACTTCGCATAGCCTGAATTTGCATTTCTGTGGATTCAGCTTAAGATGCACTTCACAAGCTCTTTGCAGAACTGTCAAAGTTTCTATCATGTTCAAATTCACCATTGCCGCCCACTAGAATATCATCTACTATAATAGCACATGGATAGGCAGAAAAAAATGCTCCATCACATGCTGAAAGACATCACTGGCAGAATTTATTCCAAATGGCATTCACAGAAATCCGTACCTTCCGAATGGCATACTGTAGGTGGTTATCAGTGAAGATTTTTGATCAAGCAAAATATGCCAAAATGAACTCTTTGCATCTAAGACAGAAAAACAGTGGCATCTGGCATGACGGCAGCAACCTCCTTAGCTGTGCACATAGGATGATGAGGTCTTTTTAGTGCTTTGTTCAAGTCTCTTGGTTCAATATATATTATAATATCATCTGAGCTTTTCTTATGAGCTACTGCCATGGAGGATACCCATTCAGTTGGTTCTTTTACTGGACAAATTACCCCTAGCTGCACCATTTTGTCTAGATCGACTTTGACTCTGTTCTGCATAGCTACTGGAACTTTCTGTGCTGGTCAGATGACTGGGCTTACCTCTGGGTCTAACTTCATGGAGTTCACAACTGGGAGTTTGCCTAGTTTGTTTTAAAAAATGTCAGCATACTCAGAAAAAGTGGTTTGGGTGAAATTTCAGCTGTTGGGGAAGAAGACCCATTTTCAAACTGTCTCTGAGGCCTAATAATGACTGTACGTGTCTCTTGATTACATAAAACTGCAAGTCATAGCTGTTCCCAGCAGACTAACATGAAATCACTACTAAGCATTTGGTTTGAATTTCTTCACCACCATAAGCACCAAGCTTTGCACAGTTTGCCACATCAAGTTGTTCTTCAGCCCTTATTCTAGCAAATGTTTCTGCTGACATAGCATTGCACTTTGAACCAGTATCTACTTTTTGCTCTACAGGTCTCCCATTAATCCGAACAGTACAAAAGATTGTGTTCTTTGCTGACAAATCTACTGCATTGTTTCACCAAGCACAGACACACCATCAACATAAAAAGTAGGGTTGCAGCTTTCTAACTGATCAACCTGTCTCTTTGAATGCTCTCTTTTAATAAAAGAATGTGCCTTATTTGATTTACAAAACTTTTTCAAATGATTCCACTTATTGCAAGAATGACACTGCTGAACAAAAGCTAAGCTCTTTTCTCATTTGGGTTCATGATTTCCACCACAATTACGACAGTTGGCAATAAAATTTGGTGCTACAGCTAACTTTGTTGGTCTATAATTGGCATTAGAGTTGGAGGTGGCCATGAGCCCTTTTACTGATTATGTGCTGGGTTTTACTGAAGTTGCTCAGGGTTTTGCTGTGACAGCCACACCCTTAGGCCTGTATCTTTTAATCTTGTGCTGCATACTATCTACATTAGCTTTGGAAGGCACTGAAAAGCATGTTTTCTCATTTGTAAGCATATTTGTGTGCTTTTCTGTGACCTTGTATATCTGACAAATCTCAGTGGCTTTGCTTAATTGTATATCACTGTGTCGAAGCAAAATCTTTCTCACTGTGTCATTATTAACACCACACACAAGCCTGTCTTTTATCAGCTCATCTTTCAGATCACCATATCTGCACATCTTAGCCTTATTTCTCAAGTTGGTTATATATGCTGCAAATGTTTTGCCAGGCGTTTGATTTCTAGTGTAAAATACGTGTCCTTCTATTGTAATATTCTTCTGGGGGTTACAAATTTCTCTAAATTTATGTTTTAAGCACTCAGAGTCTTCACATGTTTCAGCTGGTACCACAATATTTCAGTCCTCTCCTCCCTGCAAATCCAGCAGATGCATACACGAATGAACACTCTCTTTCAATGGCCTCTGAACCAGCTAAAGTAAGCAGAATAAATGCCTTTGTATGTGCATCTTTGTCAGAAAAAGGAGCCTGTATGAAAATATTGCATTCCTTGTCATGTATAGGCAGTCTACTGTGTGCATCCAACATAGGCAGCCCTCAACTATTGCACACACAACAGCCAGTGGCACAAGGTAAGTCAACACCTGAACAGTAAAGTAAGCTATCAGCATATGCAGATACTCTATGTATAGATTCATAGGTAGGTATTTGGCCAACTGCCAGAGGCCATTCATAAGCCCAGCCAAAATGTGTCAGTGTTTGCCACCCCATTGAGTCATTAACCATCCCTCTTTGAAGCAGAGCCAATGGTGGGATCCCTGGGGTGCATCTACCATTCCCCATCCACCCTTCAAGGTTTCTCTTGTAGAGTGTTAGTGAGGGGCTCTATAAAATGTAGATAGGGATGTTGTACCAAAGTATGGGGAGTGGCTGTGACAGGAAGCTGTCCCTCCAGCATCTTCCAGTTATTGTTGTGGCAAGGTCAGCTCACTACAGTGTGTGGCTCACTGTGACATGGATTCTCATAGGTGTAGCATATCCATCAAGCCAGAGTTCGACATGGCTGTGTTGGTCAGTGGAGATCATCTCTGGGTAAACGAGATGCCACTGAGTAAAGCAGGAGTGTATCCAGTCCTGCTGCATAGGCCATATGTTGGAGGCCAGTATTCCCCTTGGTGAGGTACATTCGCAGACCCCCCCCAGCTGTTGGACATGTAAACTGAGGTACATCCCACATGTATTATTATACCCTTTGATGGGACTGATGAGTGATGAGTAAAGGGGCACTATAACCCCAGTATGTCTAGATGGGAATCCTTTAGTAGTCAGATGGCCTACATAGAAGGATGTCCTAACTACTGTGGAGTTATGATTGTCACAGGGGAGATCAAAATCTACCTTAGTCCCCAGATACCCCATTACCTCATCTGTATTAAAGAGGCCACCGCCCATGTGTTAATATGTGGGTGCCAATTCCACTATGGAATGACCATGCAGTTAGTGGAACTTGGCTGGAGGCCATGTCAGTGGCACCCTGTGACGTTCTCTGTGAGGCCCCCTGAGGGATGTCTGTGTCAGCTGGACTATCAGTCATGGCTCCCAGTTTGCAGTCATTGCCAAACATGTTATGCCATAGTCCACCTGTGTTTGCCTGTACATCTAAGATGTATATGCCAAACAGTAGGGCTCCCAGGACTGAGTCCTGTGGGACACCAGTCATGACTGTTCAAGAGTTGGACCTGGAGACTACTATTTGTACCATGTGGGTTGTGTGTGTAAGCCTGTTGGCAACCTAACCTGTGATGTATGGGTGAATGTACAGGCTGGTGTGTTTATCAATAATACCTTAGTGGGGCATGGTGTCAAATGCCTTGGTGAGGTCTAGGTAGTATGTGTGAACCACCTCCCCTGTCATCTAACATCTTGGTGACTGTATGTTAAATGTAAAACAGGTTCAGTAGGCATGAACTGCAGTCAACTAAGCTGACCTGGGTTGGGTCATGTGTCCAATGGTTACCAATGTCATTGCTAATGAGTGCCATGAGGTTGCAAACCATACCATTGCATTCCAGGCTAGTCAGGCTTATGGGGTAGTAGCTACATTGGTCAGTTGTGATTTCCCTGTGATGGAGTGGAATAACCATTGCTATACGCCATTGTATGGGCATGTAGCCTGTGGAGAGGCTGAGGTAGGAATGCATAATTAGGTGGGGGGCAGGTTGTCATGTACAGTTTGCAAGATGCAGTCTGGGTCAACATCTGCCTCAAATGATGCTGTGTTCTGCTGTGTTCTGCTGTTAGAGAGGGCCATTTCCACCTGTGTGTCTCTGATGGTTGGGATACTGTACCTTACGGGTAGTGTTGTGGGCTCTTTAGGGGGTTAAGTATGCACCGCATGTATCTGCAAGGATGTTGGCAATATCAGTAGGGTCAGCATATTTTGTGCTATATTTCACTGGCACAGTGCAAATCTGTGTGTCACCATGAAGATCCTTGACATAGCCAAAGAAGGCTTTGTGGTTATCTTTCAAATCCTTGCATATTCTCCTGCTGATGTTAGCCTTGGATGATGTCATGAGGGACCTAAGTATCATACTAATAGTGGTCACAGATGTCAGCCCTTCGTGGCATTTACTGTGTGTCTGGAACACTGTCCTACATCTGTAGTATAGCCTGTTTATTGCAGAGGTCCACCAGTCCGGTGTCCTTGTCTAGGAGGAGTGAGTCTTGGTTTACCAGTGATGGCATGATCCATACATCTGTGTAGGTGCATATAGACTGCATTTTTAAATATGTCTGTATCTGGAGCAGTGTTTCCCCTTAGCATGGGGGCTGTGAAACCTTCAACCCCTGTCACTAGTAGTGTAAATGTAGCTGAGGAAAGGTATACACTCTGGTATCCATGGGTGGGGGAGATGCTAGGGTGTGGAAACAGTGAATAGTTCATGGTCAGGTCTAACCAGTGACCGGTAAACCTCCACTGTGGTGCACCTGTTGCCCATGTTGGTGATGACCACATCTAGTAGCTTCCACCCCATGTTAGGGAGGTTACCACCTGATACAGGGCATATGAGGTGATACATTTCAGGAAGCGCTGGTCCCGGAAGTGAGCACCAGAGTACATGTCCCAGTTAATGGTATGGTAGTTGACATCGACCAATGCCACGGTGTGTGTTAGGACTGTTGTGTTCTCCACTGTCTCCAGGTAGGTGGAGTGGAGGTCCTGGGTCATGGAGGGTGATCCATAGCAGGCCACATTCAACATTGTTGTTGTGGCTGATGTTAACTGCACATGGATGATCACAGAGGTATCATGCTGACCCACTAACCTGGAGGTGTAGGTATCCCTGATGAATATAGATACAGCCCCTCCATGTCTGTCAGTCCATGTTCTGTGGCTGAAATGTGTGGTATGGGTTGTAGTCTGGTAGTGCTGGTGTGCTATCAGGAGCCTTAAGACAGAATGCAGTTAATGCACAGATGTTGATGTTGTCCATCCTGAGAAGTGCTGTGAGTGCATGCATGTTGTGATCACAACCCCTGGTGTTGAGTAGCATAAACCACATTGAATCTGCTATTGTGCTGCTTACGGAGCTGGTATTCACCTTCAGGACTCTCCTAAATAAGGCACCATGGGGGTGCCAATAGCCTTGGCCAGTATTCCAAAGTGTAAGGCAGTCACATAGGCCGGTATGGTATCATTGCATGCACGTTCCCCATATGTGCTTGATTGTCATCTCCCCTGTAGGTAACCTAGTGGTAAGTAATAGAAAGCTTTAACCTTATGCAAGTCTTCTAGCTTCCAAGATAGGCATTTGGAGTGACTAAGTATCAGTGTTCTGTATGTCCGTGCTGTACTCAACTGTTCCCTGACTACATGGTGAGTTCACACTGTATATTGTGATCTGAAGGTCTGTTTATTTGCATATTATGGCTGTGATGGCCTGCACATTAGAGGTGCACAGATAGCTTACTATCTATCTGCCCAAGTGCAGTTAGAAGCATAGCAACAGTGTGTTGGCCTTCCCTGCACCATTGATGAAGTAACTGAGCCTCTGTCAAATATAGCCAATGAAGCAATTCCATGCAGAGTTGCAGGAAGCTGTGGAAGACTGGGGTTGTGGAGGGTGATAGGGGCACTTACTGATCTAAAGAGGGCATGTTAATGTGGCAATTCAACACCATTCAATTCCCCTAACAGGTCTTGCAGCTATCAAACTGGACAGGCTCACCCACCCCCCTGGCTGTATGGTTCTCATAAACATGATCCCAGGGGTGTATAGTCTGTTACCCATTCACACAACAAGGTTTCCCTTGAAGTGTATCAGTGAGGGACTATGCCTAATGTAGTTAAGAATGTAATGTATTGTGTGATAGTACATTTGTTATATGTTGTTATGTCATGAGTACGTGAAGCTCAGTGAGTTAGGGGGCTACCGCCCTTTGCTTAGCCTAGCTCACACATAGAAAGCATCTAAATAGGAAATAGGCGGAAGCAACGTTAATGACAACAGTGTAATGGTTACAGCATCTGCATAGTATCTGTGCATTTGAGGTTACAATCCCAATAAAGGCAGGAATGTTTATCATGTGCAAAAGTATACCTTAACCACAGCTTGCAGATATAGGTAGTAATCATCTGTATAATAAAGATTCGAATCACCCATATAAGCCCATGTGTGCAGGAGAGTACAGTCAACAAAGAATGTAATGTCATGAAAGCACATAGAGAGATGTGATGTCACTGACAGGTATATATCCATAGTAGTTAGTGGATGTGGCTGTGTTTGTGCTCGCAGGTTATACGTCACAACTTTTGTTTATCTGTGTTTAACTGCTGCTATAATGTCACACAAACACTGTTAAACATGCTTACAACTGGGTAAATGAGCCTTACTCTGCAGTAAAAACATTCATAAAGCATCCCAGGTGTTGAACCCTGGACCATGCACACTATAGGCATGGGAAGTACCACTAAGCAATCCGAGGTGTAAGCACTTTTCATGGTCCTGAGACTACACCTTATACCAACTGCATTTCACTGTAATGATCACAAATGGGACAGTGGCCTTGTGAACATATGTACAGTACATTGTAATGTACTGTAGTTTGTGAACCAATACATTCCAGACTACAGATGTATTACTGTTACAAACTAATACAATATATATCTATATATATATATATATATATATATATATATATATATATATGTAGTGATGTCTGGACATATATATATATATATATATATATATATATATATATATATATATATATATATATATATATATATATGATCCATACAGATTCCTGAATACATTTTTCACCGAATGATTATCGGTGGGGCATATTTACACGAAAGTGCTTTTCACCGAAAAAGCACTTTTGCGTAAGTATGCCTGTTCCGGAGATCATACTATGGTGCGGGTAAGGGAAAGTCCCCTTTTCCCCACTGTAGTGCAATCTCAGAGTGAGAATATTAAAGTAGTAGGGGGGTGTGGGGTGCAGGGGGGCTTATCCTCCCATAAATGTAGATTTTTATTTTGTTCTTAATGCACTTTAACGCAAGTGCTTTTCGGTGAAAAGCGCTTTCGTCAAAGTGTGTTCGGTGATAATGGATTTGGCCTTTTGCACTTCCATGCAAAAGTCCTATATATATATATATATATATATATATATATATATATATATATATATATATATATATATATATATATATATATATATTATACAGTTACAGCAATAGCCGTATATATAAGCATCTATGAACACACTTCATGACACAGAACCACTCCAAAGGAATTGGAGTGTACACAAAACACATGCAGCTCTGGTATCATATAGCAATAACCCACGCCTGGGTGTGGGTAATCTTCTAAATTACCCGGTTGGCGGTGGTTGGTCCTGGTGAAGCCGAGGACAAACAAAAACCAACCGTGGTATGCATTAACGTCTGCAAATGATAGTTATATATTTTATATGACATTTATTTAAAGAAAGAGCTGTTACTTTCTTAATAAATGGCATATTCTAATGCTTGTTACTGCCCTTCGCAGATGTCTGGCGGCAGCGGCGGTTCTTCCTGACTGCGGCCTGCGCGGTACATCAGAAGCGCATGAACAGAAATCTAGCGGAGAAATCAAGATCTCCGTTGGCACTAGTCGTATGTTAAATGATGAGAACATAAGCGAGGAGACAGTCTATAACGCCGGGTTTCGCCCGTTGCTTATTTTAAGCTATCTTTCATATGTTAAACCCATTCTTTATTTAAATTAAAATGACGAGTTAGCGAGGATTATACTAAGGAAAGGACGGACCTTTTACCTTTTTCCATTAGGCTAATAACGAACTGCGACTGCAGCTGGCCAATCAATAACAATTAATATTAACCTAAGTCACCATAGAAGGGGTGGTTGTTGTGTATGTGAAGACTGAGGTGGAGGAGGAATGATGGGTAATGCAATCATGCCTCAAGGAGGGCATGGGTTGGATGTCCAATAAGTGAACTGAAGGGGCATGCATGGAGTATAGGGACAATATAAAAAGGACACAAAGCAAAAACCATACACATTCATAATACACCCTGTCATGTCACATTGCAAAACCTACTTTCACAAACATATGAACATTAACATGTATCAGACAAATGTACACCAACTGATTGTCACATATGTTGTCAGTAGTGAGGAATGTCTGTAGTACAATGTATATTCTCAACACCATAACATTTGTGCATATCTCAGATGCTGTAGTAGTAAGGTCAGTGACTGTGGTGTTGAATGTCCTGGGTTCAAGACCTGCAAGGGCTATTAGGTTATTTTGAGGGCCAGAATAAGGGCTTTTGGATACAGGTGGATTAAAGCACTCTTAAGCGGTTGTAAGCAGGTTTCCAAATGTTTGTGTGACCTGCTATAAGGTAAACGGAGAAGCGCTTCACACTTCTGACCTTTGCTTAACGTCACACAGACCACGGGCAAACCTGCTCACAACCGCATAAATGTGCATTATTCACACTTTCACTACCAGTGCCTACTCTGAGAGGTAAAATAATAACACCTTCCAGGAGTAGAACCCGCACCCATGTACTCCATCCTCCAATTAACCTAACACCAAACTACCTGGGATGTACCTATCCCAGATGTCTATGCAGACAGGTTAAAACACAAAAGGGAGGAATGTGTTGAAATAGGGCAACCCGCCATGTACCCAATTATAAGCGTACGCTCATATATAGATATATAGATATATATATAGAGAGAGACAGAAACACAGAGACATGCCAATATATACAGGTCTACATATATATATGTAGATTTATAGATAGGTTAGAAACATCTACACATCTATGGAGGTAAAGATAAACATATGCAATAACGTATATATCTATATACATATATATATATATATATATATATATATATATATATATATATATATATATATGCATACACATACATACATGTCTGTAGACAGCATCCGAAGTGGTCACATCTGAGTATAAAATGGACCATAGCAATCAAACATTCGGACCCCCCCAAACAATATGAACATGACATAGGAAGAGTATATGCCAGTACGCTATTACAAATATGTTCTATGGACACAGTCACCAACATAACTGCACTGACTGCAAATATCCATGACAGAATTGCACAGACAGCTTTCATTTTGCAAATCTTTATTACATTCCGATGTATTGCCAAAAGGATTCAAGGACTAACAGTACCTGGATGCTATACAGGAAGCATTTAATAGTGCCTTAATGAATCAGCCTGCATTTACCATAGTATTAGTCCACTAAGGGATGGTTGTTCACATAGGGAAAGAGCACCCACACACATATAGACGTTGTATAAAAGGGGTTCCTACACACCTGCATGTGCTATGTACACCCACCAACATCTACCCCACAACCGAAATAATTACATCAATACATACTGTCATACCATAACCAATTATGCAACTGTTGTACAACATCTGCTGAAACCTTAACATACCTGGACACAGACACACTAACATGGCCCTATGTGAAATAAATGCCGTTATACAATTGACCAGCTGCTGATGTAACAGGGTTTGTATGAACTAATCCAGTTTCACAGGGCTGAAAGGTCCATACACCAGGAAGTTTTACCGAGTACTGGTTATAAGCACAGTATGATACACAGTAACATCAAACTAAATATGTCTGGTAAGCACACTGTAAACCCCCTAACATTATATGCATAGCTATGCAGCCTTGAGCTGGTCAAACATCCTGGCCAGACTGATACATATGCAGAAGAATTTGGTACAGACAAACCCTGCACAAGTAGCAGTGTTCAGAAATATAACAGCAGTACTCACATTTAGACCAACTCCTCCAGGCATTACACACAATATATTACTGTTCGTCTCAATACAGCTGTTGCAATGGATTCCAAAAAGATCTGAAGAAGTCATTCTAAAAAGAACGACGAAAAGCGCTTAATAAATTTAAGTTTCGTTGGTTTTCTTTGTAAGACATTTGTTTTTGATTCCAAAAAGACCTCCATGCTTTCTTAATCACAAGTAAGGCAAAGGGATAATGCCCAAGTGGATTACTCAGTTATACTCCACTGTTGCCATGGTATTGGCTAAGGCAGTAGCAGCGCAGCTGATGTGCATGTAATTAGCTACTTAGGAACACCAATTAGCCATCGGGATAGCGCATATTACTGATCTGTAACTATAAAAGGTTGCCTTGTCACACATTCAAACCATCTGTATCTACTTGTAGGACAGTACAAAAAATGGAAATAAATGAAAATGAATAGTACACTACTTAACAACACTTAATAAGACGGTATGTATAACATGTAGTATGTTTGTGTATGTAGTATCTGTACTGTAAGAATTACAGTGTAATCAATGCATATAGTGGAAATAGCTAACTTGTAGCGATGTATTGTTGAGCAGTAGTAATGCTTGTAGTATTCTATGTGTGTACAGCTGTAGGTCACATGGCACACTTCACATACACCACAAGGGATGCTATGGGCATGGATCCCACCATTTTGCTTTCATCACAGTCAGTGTCAGGAGTGGTCCAACACAAATGTGCTATAACAGGGGATAGTATATGTTGTTATATTGTAACAGTTGACATATGTATGGGTGTATAAGTAAGATGAACATGTGAAAGGTGGGCTTACTGTGCAAATATGGCATTATTTTTATTTATTTATTTATTTTACATTTGTTGACCGGGCTAGTCCAGCTGGATAATTTCCATTTTCAGTGGAGGCCCGGGGAGAAAATCTCCACAATTAAAACAAGGTTAAACATTTAAGCAACAATGCATACATTTTAGTGTAGTAGAAAATACAGCGAAAAAAAACAGGTAAAAAACAAATAGCCTAAGCTATAATTCATATTATTATTTTTTTTTTTAGAACAGTACAGTATTTAGTCATTTGAAATAGCAGGGAAAGATAGTGATTTTTCGTAGGGAGGTATGGCTGAAGAGCGAAGAAGTCATTTAGTCTGGATTGGTACAGGAGCAGAGCCAGAAGTTGTTAAGATGTAATAGAAGTTGTTTTCTGAAAAGTTGAATGGAGTCTGAGTGAGGTAATGTGTTGGGGAGGTTATTCCATATTTTTCCCTATGGAGTTTGAAAATAGACAGTTACCTGCTGAATTTGTAATTCTAGTTGTGGTGACTTGTAGCTTTTGACAGATGCAGCTGTTTCAAGTTTTGTAGGGAGTAAGGAGGTTACTGAGAGCTGGTGTTTTGTTGGTTGATAAAGAATGTTATGTGTAATTAAGAGTTGTTGATAGATAAGCTTGTTAGGTAGTTCTAACCATTGTAATTGTTTTAAGTTAGTACAGTGGTGAGTTCTGTACTGGGATGCTGTGGCAAAACGGGCTATATTATGATAGGATGTAGTTAGTTTTTTCAGGTTACCTTTAGAGAGATTGGTGTAAATAGAGGAAGCATACAGTAGGGTGGAGATAAGATGTGATTGAGCTAAGGTGGTCCGTGCTTCTGGAGTAAGGAAGGGTTTTATTCTGTACAGTGAACCTATCTTTTTATTTACTGCTTTTATAGTGTTATTGATATGACAATTATAGTTAAGATTATTATCAATAGTAACACCAAGCATGCATTGAGGGATATTGTGCCAATAACTGTGTAATGTACAGGTGTCTAGGCAGATCTGTATTTTATTCTACATAGCAGATCTGATATGTTATGCAAACGGTAGTTATATCTAATGGCAATTACAATACTCAATGACAGGATACATAGCATTAGTAATCATCTGACAGGTTAGCAGCATTTTAGCAAAGATAACTGGATGAGCCAGGTAACTATCCATGCACATAACACATGTAATATCCACCTCAATACTATCGTTTGCAAGCAATAATAGCTGTGCATGTGTACATGTTATGCAAATGTGTAGTGACCCTTGTTACAGGGCTGGGCCAAATGGCTATGTGCACACCTACATACAGTGGATATTGAGAGTACAGACACACTGGTTGAACTACCAGGTTTGTGTAGCCCAGCCTAACAGCCACCTGCACATACTGTATGTAAGGTAGTGCACAGCACTGGTAATGGAACAGGTTGCACATCATCTTTAACTCCAGTGTAACATCTGCAGTAGGAGTGTAAGATTTAGGAGACAGCTACCCATGTGTATCAGCCGCATCATAGGTGATGGCTCACATTATCTGATTATATCCTGATCATGTTGATAGTGGCATCAGAGCCTATTGATACATGACTCTGTTTGGGGAGTGGGTGTCAGTGCCCAACAGAGCTCATGGTCCTGGTGGATATGTGAGTATATACCCAGAGAAGGAAACAGACCTGTAGACACATGCATCATCTGTAATCAACTAACAGGATGTGATGTGCTCCTCAGAGGAGGTTCGCTGCCAAGGATAGCTACACTGTTTCCGTAATAGCCAGTGTTGTCATGTCCATAACACAAATAATTACATGCGAGCATCACTGTCTATAACATCTTCATAGGCAATACGTAAACTAAAGAAAGTAATTGGTACTTGTAGTACTGACTGCGCATACAGACATGTCTACTAGTTAGCTACTGGTGTCTCCTAATGTGAGCTTTGTGTCTGTGGCCATCCTGGGGGAATGTAATCTCTATGCCATGTACACTGCCAGACCCACCTAACACCATGGCCCACACATTTTCTGGGATGCAGCTACAGTGGTAAGCTGGATGACAGCCCAGTCTACAGCCATGACTGGACTGGACAGTCATGAGGTGTAGGTTAACACATGCAGCTCATCAACACAACCAACACATAGCCTTACCAGAACACAGTAAGGACACCCACACACACTACTGGTAATCACACACATTTACAGATGCATCTAAGTATCTGTCCGAACAAGTGACCCCCCCCCCAAGCAAGAAGAGACAAGACACTGATATACACAAACTGTATGACATAGTATGCATAATTGTGCCACACCTCTGAACACATGACTGGAAACATGCCCAACAGTACTCATTTGTGAGTGCAAACCCTAGCACTATGTTACACACCGACCTATACGAAGGCATACATACTGTCAGCTCCCTGTCTGACATGATTAGCCACATACTCATACATTCAGACCACCTATTGATATATGCACAAGGCTCTGGCATATTCCATGTTGTGCAGTACCTGTGATGCAGTAGCCTGGACAGCATGGAAACACATGTAGGAACTGTCAGGTCTTGTAGGCCATGCAGGTATGTCCCAAGTCCTGGGTAGCATTCCGTCACTGGCCAGAATGATACTGCAGTAAGGTGTACACG
>NC_056733.1:732329673-732357173 GCF_019279795.1 Protopterus annectens
CCATCCAATAAGGCTTTTTTTTAAATGAACAGCTGGTGCTAGAACCAAGAGCTAAAACTGAATGCCAAGAAACGTACTATCGTAGCCTTCAGCAAACACACCCTGTGTAAATATCACATTGACAATTTACCCCTGAAAGTTGATCCTGCAGTTAGGGATCTGGGAACTTGTTTTGATCGCCATGTATCCACTGTTGGAATCAAGTCCTTTTTCACTGCACAGTTTATATCAAAAGGTATGGTGTGTAGGTCCACAGAGATCACAGCTCCAGTGTAATCAGTACTCATTACAGTGATCACAGAGCACATTGGTATGTATTTATCCAGATACCCATCACTGTTAAAACGTCCACACCACTTTCTCAAAAAAATAAAAAATTATCTTATATATATATATATATATATATATATATGGATTCACTTCATAATCTCGAAATACTGAAATATCGAATTTCAGTATCTCGAGACCATGAAACCGAATCCACAAAACACGGAAACAAAACTGCGAAATTCAAAACACCGAACAAACCGCACACACTACACCATACATACACCACAACACCCACATCGCAACATAAACAAACAAAACTACACACATACACAACTCATACACACATAAGCAGGGGGGCACCCCCCTACTTATATATACTAACTCCGAGATTGCACAAACAGGAAACAAAAGCAAACTCACACACGCACATTCTCCAGTCCCTCACACACATCAAACATATCAGGGCGAAATTGAAGTGCATTAACCCACCAGATGTGCAGTAGCAAGCCCCGCCCAAACCCTGCCTATGACCTTTTGATTGAAAGATGCCACCAAAACAGAAGGTAATTTAGACCTATATTTCCCCATTACTAAAGCAGTTTTTTAAATATTTTTCATGCTATATCACTACTACTTTATTTTAAAATCAAACACATTTTAAAATATTAGTGCTATTAACGCAAGACATTGACACTTTTTTCTGTACTTTTCCTTTATCAGGGCAACAGTGTTAATGAGCGATTTTGCGGTTTCTGTTATTAGCCCAACATCGGAAAATAGCATAACTGTTGCCCCATTAAGTACCATTTCTTGTAATGTGAAGTGCATAACTCGCTGAATACCCACCCGTGTTGATTTACAGTCAACTGAGCAGTTCTTTATCTGGGTTATTTGTCTGTCAGAATGTGTTCTGTAGTTTATCTAAGCTCTTAATTTGTAAGACTACTACCGCTTTAAGAACGAGAATGTCCTATGCTTGTTTAAAAGCTGTGACTGAGGGTTAACATTATTTGACTGTAAATAAAAAGTAAAGTAAAAAGTCTGTAATTCTAATAATTAACCACCTTTTTTCCAAGAATCACCAGTTTGGAGTGGGACTGAGGGAATTAGAGGAGAAGTTGAGAGGTACGTATTGAGGCACAGGGTAGGTATGCAAGTGCGGTGATCTTTACTTTCACATACATTTAACCTCCCCAAAGCGTGTAGCTACATGTATTTGTTCCCTCCCAAACACCCTTTCCAGTAATGGAAAAACACAATCATTCAGGTTGCCGCAGCAACACTGAGTCGCAGAAGCCAGTCTAAGAAAACCACTTATTTTGGTAACAGCTGTTTAAAACGTAAAGTGCATCAAGCATAACAGCTGTGCGAGGATGTAAAGCGCTGTGTTGAAACATGCCAGATAATAAAGGTTACTCTACTTTTTTAAGAAAAAACAGGCAATATCACACTTGTGGAACATTTGAATGGAAAGGCCATTCATGTCATTATCGTGCTTATTAAATGCTCTGTTTTTTAATTCTACTGTTTCTGCTACATGACACGGATTTACTGTTATATTTGCATTGCGTGTTAATCCCCGCCCGCCGGCATGTCAATCACGGCGGGCACGCCCATTCCTGCGCAAACTCGGTGGTGGGTTAAATACACTTCAATTTCGCCCATATCAGCACACTCACATACACTCTAACTCCCACTGAAAACCCTTACAAAACACTCACTTACCTGACATAACACCTAGATCCACACACGGCACCGCACACCATCAGTACACAATCCCGGACATTACATAGCGTAAGGTCATAACCACGAATTTGAGATATTCAAATTCGCGATTATGAACTTCCGCTATTGTAAACATTCGGCTTTATAGTCTCGAAATACTGAAATTCGAAATTTCAGTATTTCGAGATTATAAGGCGCTTGCATATATATATATATATATATATATATATATATATATATATATATAAATAAAATCAGGGGCATAAATCATAAGCACTATGCTGTCTCGTAGCCCTATCCCTTTTTATGATATCTTACAGGCTTCTGCGAGGAGACATCTGGCCACCATATAGAGTTTCAAATGACAGTTTCCTGTCACGCTTATTAAACATTTGTAAGTCTTCTGGTGTCAGAAACACCAACCCGAAGAATACAAGTCTCTTATACAACACAAACTGTGCATAAAGGCTAGGTATGTATCACATAGAATCCTGCTTCTACAAAACTGCCTGCCACTGCAAGTTAAGCAAAGCAAGTCTCTTACTCTGTTAAAATGGGTCTAGTTTAAAATCCCAATGCCCAAAATACTGATGTTAAAATCCCGTGATGAAAATCACGAAATTGCGAAAACTCGAACATTGGATTTTTACAAGGGTAATTATACATTTGGCCAAATGGTAACAAAACTGACACCGAGGTAAGTAAGCCCAACTAGGTAGGGGGCTATGCCCCCACAACCCGCCCTAAATATATATGCCAAATTCCGGGATCACACTACAGTGGAGACAAGGGCATATTGGCCAAGTGCAAACTTACCCTCGTAAAAATCTGCCGTTCAAATTCTAGCGGTTTTGTGATTTTCATCTTGGGATTTCAAAGTAGACCTGTTCAAACACACCTTGGATGACTGATTAGGAAATTGCAAATTCACCCTGGTTTCGCACCCTTGTCCCTCATGGATAGTGGAAACATGCAAGCATGTAAACATCCAAACATTCATAAGTTATAAATACCCATGGGCACTGGTATGTATACCGTACAAGGACTATATGTCTAGACTTCATACAATCCTCAGATTTATAGCCTAGTAAGACTCTATGAATCTATGAACCTGTAAATAAAAATCTGATAATGCCCCCCATACAGAAAAATTGATTTCTGGATTAATTCCTTATTTAATCCCAGTTCAACTTTATAGATCATCACACAGAAAAATACATAATACTGTCACCACACTCACATTCCTACAAATTAAAGAAGACGAAGAAAAAAAAAAAAGATTCAAGTACTTTCCCTTACACAAATGCAAAATGGGTTCTGCAAAATAATCTCACACAATACCTTTATGCTTATCTATAATAAAATACAAGATATTCATTTAAAAACAAAATTCATGTCTAATTACTTGAACGACACATACATGGTAACAAAATCAAGGCACAATTAAGCAACCCATATGGCAAACTAGGCATTTTATACACTTTTCTTCACTGAAAAATCAATTAAGTTTAAAAAAAGATACACATTTCCCAACATTTGCTACACCAAGCAAAAATTATACCTCTCAACTGTCCAGATTTTTGCCTCATATTTGTGGTCTACTCCTCAAATGTGTGGTTTTCTGGAAAATCCCTTGGATGATCAGAGGACTGCAGTCACCAAGTAATGGCATACATTTCTGAGTTTAAGACTTCAGAGCCTTAAGGAAATGTATGTAAACACAAACCCTGTTACTTAGCAACTTTCTAAGTTTATAACAACAATATTTAAAATCTCTCCCTATTTTTGGTACTTTCATTGCCCCACATTTTGTTAGGCGTTGTTTTCCTGCACTAAGAGATTGAGAAGTATGGGTATGTTTTGTCCAGATCTTTAAAGTATCCTTGATTTTGACTCAAATTTTAGCTCCGTCCCTGTTAACCCCCGCTCCCGGAAAAAAATTGTGAACTTTGGAGAAAAAGGTAGTGAATCACACTTAATAATGACAATAATTAAAAGAAAAGTGACTCTGACTGTACCGTGAGATTTATCTCTGATTGTGTGACTAGGGTTACCACCTGTCCCACTTTGCGAGGGACAGTCCCTCTTTGGGCAGTTGTGTCCTGACAAAAAATTAAAAAAATGGCAAATGTCCTGACAGATTTTAGGACAAAATTATTTCCTATATTTTATATAATAGTTGCATAAAACATTTATTCTGTATCTAAAAATATCTAAATGTTATAAGAAACAGAATAAGCAACTAAAATGCTACAAGAATAAGCTTTTATTTAGGCAAAAAAATTAAGTTTTATCCTTTGTACTGCTCGTGGGTATGTGTCGGCCTGTAAAATCTGATGTTTGTACCGAAAATGTCCCACTTTGGCCATTTGAAAAGGTGGCAACCCTATGTTTGACAGCTCTGATCCTGCCGAACAACACAGTAGTCAAGCTCGAATCCCATTTCACGACCGGACAGCTGCTCTACTTCATATTATTCAGACGAAAAGGATTGAGAAATATAACACGCAAAAACTTTTTCTACCGAAGACAGTAAAACAGCAACCATTAGAAAAGTTGAATCAGACGCGAATATATAACCCTGCCTCTTTGTCCGCCCCGTGACATCATATGTGGCGTCACATGGTCCCTAGCCCGTGCACTATGGTAGAAGGTATTTGATTTTTGGGAGAATGTTTTTCCTGATCTTTTTCAACTGAATCGTTTATTTCTCTCTTCATTGCTTTGTTATTATAAAGGAACTGTGGAGTTTCTAGATGTCAGTTGCTTGATTTACAAATTTGTGCGTTCCGTAAATGTTGTAGTGTTTGGTGGCCTGGTTATTTACATAGTATCCCGGCGCTGGACGTTATGGCTGGGCTGTCAGTAAGGGCTTCTTCTAAAGCGCTTGTAGCTACAGCGAATAAGGACGTGATGCCGACAATTGTCATTGGTGTGAAAAGACCAAGTGCCCAAATATTAGATGAGGAAACTTATATTGAGGTAAGACAATAGCTGTACTGTCTTTATAGCATTGAAATTTTTTTTCATCATGGAAGTTCTATGTTAGGTTTATTATAATTTAAATAATAACTTTGCATTGATATTTTCCTTGTGTTTTTTTTTTTTTCAGGATCTGTAGTTTTATGACTTGAAGTTTTTGTGTTCCAGTTTCTATATTTACTTGTCAGAGTATAGCTGGAATTGTACTCTATTATTATGCTGTTGTCTCAACCACAATCCTTTGTTAAAAACTGTGTTCAACTCCCAGAATGTTGCCCTTATGCACTATGGAAAGAGGTGCATTATTTTCATCTGTTTCATAGGATCGTAGGATACTTTAAGTCTAGTTGTTTAATCCCAGTGTATTATCATAGAAATGCTTGTCAGTACCTAAGATTGTATTTAATGATGACTGCCCATGTCTAGAAGAGTTGTGGTTTCTATCCCCAGTAAGAATTTACAGTGCCCCATCCACTCGTCTAGGTTTCTCTTGAATAGTGTCATAGAGGTGCTCTGTTTCACATGAATTTGGTAGCCTGTTCCAAAGATGGAGCAGTCGTTGGGAGGTAAATCTGTCCCTCCAGCATCTCCTATTTAAGTTGCAGGCCATATGTAGGTTCTGGGAACAGGTAGCCCTAGTCCCATTTGATTTATGGATATGCAGCAAGTTCATTAGGTTTGGGTGTTGGATTGCTTTATAGGCCAGGTATAAGTCTCCTCAGAAGTCTGTACAATGTGGAGTATAGTGACAGGGACTTTAGTCGGGCTGTGTAAGGCACATGCTGGAACCCCTTGATTTCCTTTGTTAGAAACCTTTGAAGTCTCTCAATTGCTGTAGGTGCTTAGTATGGTACATGCCAGATGGGGCATTATACTCCAATTTTGGGTCGGATAAGTGCCGAGTATAGGAGAGATTATAACTTTTTACTGTCGAAGCGATACCCTTACTAATAAAGTGTGCAACATAGAAAGCTTTCCTTACTACAGTAGACACATGGTGGTTGAAGTTAAGGTTGCAGTCAACATGTGATCCCATGTCCCTTACCACTTCATGGGTACTTAGGGTGTTGTTGATTTGATAGTGTGAGGAGACATTGTCTGTGTAGAAGGGAATGATGCTGCATTTCTTTGTATTCAGTGTGAGACCATGACTAATACCAGTCTTTGGTATGTGTGAGACCCTCCTGGAGTATACTGACATCATTTGGGGATTCAATGATGGCACCTAGTTTGCAGTCGACTGCAAAAGGCCTTATGTTTTTTTGTGTCTGTACTTGCTAAGTTTATCTCAAAGGAGCCCTTGGAGGATTTTGAAAAGTCGTCTTGTCTGTATGTTGAGGCTGAGGAGGGTGCTTTTAGCAACTTTTTGCATTTATTGTAAAGTTTGTTGAGGCTGGTTATCCACTATGGTAGCTTGTTTTTACTTGGGGCACTGGCTTTGATTCTTTCTGGTACGGCTGAGTTTATACACTTATGGAAGTGATTGTACAGGTCTTTAGTGTAAGCTTTAGCGTACCACTTCCAGCTTGGGGTGGGGCTTGGAATGCATTTGTACCTTCACTTACAAGGGTGTAGTTTGCCTTGGTGAAGCTTTTTAGTCTGATTTCACCCTTTTTGAGTTCTGGTGTTAGTGCCAGCTCAAAGGTGACTGATTTGTGGTCAGTTTTAACTAATGAGGGTCTGACAGTTGTGGCAGTGCATTTGTTTGATATGTTGGTGAGAACCAGATCCAGAATGTTTGTTCCCTTTGTCGAGGTATGGACAATTTGTTCAGGACATTCGAATTAACAAAGTCAAGGAACTTTTGTGTTAGTAAGTTAGAGCTAATGTAGGTATTTGTTCAAGTGCATTTGAATTAACAAATTCAAGGAACTTTTGCGCTAACCTAAGTTTCCACTTATAGATATGAAACAGATTAGTTTTAGAGGTATTATGTAAGCGTGCCATGTTTATCTTTGCAGATTAATTTAGACACTTCTAAACATACTGGTATCTTTGATCCGTAACGCTTTCTCAGTAAAAAAAAATATATATATATATATATTTTGGTATTTGCTAGTTTGATATGTGTGGATCCTAAGAAGCCTAACCTTAGAGTCACACTGTAGTTTTTTTAACTCATATTTTGCATGCCACTAACCCAGTGGTTGAACAAGGATATTTCAGGTTTCCCCTTTCCCTTAGGGACAAACTGGGGGGTGTATTTGTAGTCACCTATCAGTTTGTCCAAATTACGTTTGAATAGATTAAGGGAAGTCCTTGGTTATGTGGAGGAGAGGATTGTTCTATAGAAGCTGTATTCTCTGTGATTCAGTCCTTTTGTTCCTATATGTTGTATTTGTTTTGCAAACTTTCACTCCATTTGAGTTCATGGAGTATGCCTAGCTGCACCCTTGTAGTACTCTCCAGGGGGTTTAATTGGATAGGCCAGATTGTCAGTCTAGATAGTTAGCTTCAAGCTGTCGAGATGCATACCAGCTTTCTTTCATTTGCAACAGAGTTGTAGCTTACCTTTATGGGCCTATACCTATTCAAGCTGTGAAGTTTATGTATTTAGTGGCCAGTTTGGATAGTAAGCTTGGCATACTTTTACAGTATAAATTTTTACAAGCCATGGAAAAAATGTATAGAAACACTTGCTTGTTTAAATTTTATTGCAAAGCTTTGTTTTTATTTAAGTATGTAGCTGAGTTTGTTGACAATGTTTGTATCCCCCTGAAAGGCTGTGCTGCTGAGGCACTAGGAACATTTAACATTTGGTGATAAAGTTCAAATGGATAAGTGCGTTTCGGTACATGAATTTTGCAGTACCAGTCCCTCACCTAAAATGTTTCCAACAGAAGGTACTCACCTCAGTTGCTTGACCTTTACAGTGAAGTGGTCTTGCTTTAAGACACTTAACTCGAATATGGCAGGCTGTGTTTTCCATTAATTCAGTATGTATGAGAGTTTACATAGCTGTGTTTACAGTTGACTGGGAGGGGTTAAGCAAATACTGGCCCTCCTTGCAGGCATAATTAATGCAAAATATAGATGCGTCAAGTGATGCAAATTATGATGTGCATCTTTCAGTGGGTAGGCTTAGTTAAATAATGAATTTTTTCTTTGTTTTGCAGTAGTAATTTAACAGCTGTGGTAGATTATTAGTAATTTTGTGAGAAAGCCATTTAACCAGACATTGCTCCCAGGTCATTCCTGAAAAGGGCTGTGTGTCCAGTGATTGACAGATGGGTGGTGGTGTTCTGTAACTGCTGGTATGTTTGTGAGCTTCATTAGTTGCGTATATCATTCTGCAGGACAGCTGTAATAAAAGTTTAGCATAAACTTAGACATTTGTTGCTTTTATTGAACCTAGTTTGCATCTCACTATCTTGACTCGTATTCTTCCCACTCTTGGGGGCAAAGGTTTTGGAGTTAATAAGTGCCAGGGTTTGTTAGGGACTTTGCGGTAGCATCTCCCAATGTCAGAGAAATATGAAGAGCCAAAGCTCTCTTGCAGAAATGCTGTAATAATATTTACAATGAGTTTCTGATAGGGCTCCCAGTTTTAATATATTGATAGGTATTTACAGCATAGGGCATGTGTATTTATTTGCCATTTTATATGTTTTAAAAGCATTTTTATTCATATAGTTAAAAAGTCATACTGTTATTTACAGTTAACATTGGAGCTAGCTGCAAATTTGTAAAACATAATTGTGAACTGTTTACTGTAGTAACACTTGTCCTGTACAGAGTCCAGGAATAGTAGCAATTGCCAAATTTGTCTTTAATCTTTATAGCAGTATGACATTACAAAAATGTATTAGTGGTGTGGTATTTTTGCTTGAATGATCATTTTGAAAAAATCTGAGCTGACAGAATCCTCTGTCTTTTTTTTTTTTTTCTTTTTCTTCCCATTATAAAGTCTGTATCTTGAGTGTTGTGGGAAACTTTTCTGCCCATACCCACTTGCTCTGAATAAACCATCTCTAAGTTTTCATCAGTTTGGGGGAATGGAAGAAAACTGAGGAGGACTTGTATTACCTTGATATGTTTTTCAGGACGAGCCAGTTTTAGCGTGTCCAATCCACTGGCCCTAGGCGTGAGTGCGTGTGTGTGCCTTCTGTGGAAGGCTGGGCGCCGGGCTGGCAACTCGACACCGTAAAAACTCCACTGCCGATCCTGAGCAGACAAGATGATCCGCTGAGGCGACCCCTAACTGGGAAAAGCGGAAAGGGAGAGAATTTTGTAAACAATTGATAATGTTTCATTAACCACTCAAGTTACAGACATAGCATTAGAAGCATTTTGTTCATCCAGGTGTGAGCTCTCATACGAGTCTAAGCAGTTTTATTTATGCTACTTTTTTAGATATTTAGAAAATTATTACAATATGAGTGAGCATGTGAGTAGTAATTTAATATCTCTTGAGTAGCACGAGACAGAGACCCAATATCCATGCTGTTGTGTTGCCCAGCACGTAAGCATTAAGATGAACTCTTTCAGTGGATTGTTAATTCAGATATAAACAGGCTATATTTAGACACCTAGAGGTGTCTAGTAGAATTTAACTGCAGTAACACTTAGAGGCATCACAAGGTTGTAAAGAGCAAAACTTGATCATCTGAGGTTACATACTTGTCCCACGTTACAGAATGACAGTACTTAAACTCTGTGTGATTCAGAGAAGGCACATTCTTGTAGAGACTTGTTGAACACTATTTCTGATAAGTGCTTTGATTTACAATTAAAGCTTCTAAATTGCAGATAGTATTTGTCTTGAGGACTAACTCTGTTATAAATTTACCAGTTACATCCCAAGTTAAATATAACTTTGAAATATCTAAGGGATATGTGTCTTACTGCCTTTAACAAAGGAAACCATTTGCTGAAATAATTCTCTTAACACATTTTGACATCTGTATAGTTTAAAAGATTGATGATATTTTACTAGGCCTAGTTTTTTTTGCCAGATCTTGGAAAGATCTATTTAAGTTTTAGCTGAATACATAGTGATTTGAGAGAAGGTAGTGCTTGACTGTTAGGCTTGGGTGTCTTTGTTTTTATATCAGTTTAACCCATATTGGAGACCATAAAGGTTGATCACCAGAGTACGTTATAAGCCCTAGTTACCAAGTATTAAATGTATAAATTGATAATCTTCGAGCCACCATTAACTTTGATAGCATTTAACCTTTTGAATAGTTAATTGTAGGATATTTGAATACTTGTTTGTCACACTGTATATCCCGTTAAACATGCAGAGGAAACGAGATGCAGTGATACAGTAAGGTGATACAGTGGGGGAGGGGTGCATTTCGGCTTTTCCCGGTTAGGGGTCGCCACAGCGGAACTCCGGTCCGCTAATGATTGGTAGTTGATTTTTACGTACCGAGTTACCAGCCCTGACACGCAACCTTCAACGAAGGTACTCCCATTCACGCATGTCTCCACGCAGAAGACGCTCTAGCTGAGAATCGAACCGGACAGAGTCTTACAGTAACCTTGGGAAAAATTTTATTTTTCAAAAATGAAGATATTGTTATTTAGACTGTTAACCAGGACAGATATTAACTGATTTTACAAATTATGAAGACTTGAACTATTTTGTGTTCTTTCATAGTTTTGTATTTGCATAACTAGTTTGCAACCATAGATCCTTATGAGCCGGTAGCCCTTTAAATGTATTTATTTTGGTATTGTAAAAACTTTATCCCTAGATATTTTATCAAACCTGCATTTGTTTTAAACTTCAGTTTCCTGGTAAGCTAATGTAAAATAAATTATAATTCAAATAATTATTTAAAAAAATTTATAATTTTAATTTAGTGCAAATAAAATAGATTTACGTTGTTCAGTTTGACACTGCCTTCCATTGAACCTCAAATATGTGGCTTGCCTGTTTTTAGAACAGGAAGTGTAAGTAATACCGACTGCAAATGTGGTTTTACTGGTAAAATACCTTGGAAAATGCATCAATATTATTAGAATAGATGCTATACTACAAGTCTAGGGTAGAAGTTAAAATATCATTTATAGACTCTATCATTATTACATTACAGTAATTAAATGACTGTAATAACTTGGGGTAATACCCACAGTAAATTAAACAAAATAGCAGTTTACCCTGTTAGATGACACTAATGCATCAGCTGAAACGTTAAAAGCTGTAGAATTTGAATTGGAGCTGTTCCAATGCAGGAGTTGAGATCTGGTGACTGATACATCGATGTAAATCCAGACTGAAATAGTTATTGAGATGTGGATGACTTCTTGTTTGCTTGTTTTTGTATGAACCATAAAACAACAGCAACACAGTTAGTTATGTTATAGTAATTTGTTTGTCATAGTTCTGTAATTCATAATGTTATAAGTGTATGTAACCCATTTAGGTGTTTGTAGTTAATGACACTGATTTAAATGAGTTTTTAAATCTATTTTTAATATGTACTTTTGTACATTTAATAAAATGCTGGTTGCTTAGTTGAAGGAGGTTGGTGGAAAATCACTGAGAATCTGTTACAATCTCTCAGTTAAACTGACTGCATTTTATTTGTTACCTTGGTAGTCTGTTGCACATTGAAACCAGAACTTTTATTTCCACAAACCCTATTATATTGTCAGTGTGAGATGCATTTTAACAGGTATCTCACCATAAAGAAAGACTTAGGATTATGAAAAGATTCTCCCTTATTTTTATTGAACATTAAATTAAGTTTAATATTGGCCTAGTATGGTGAATGGATCAAAACCCATCCTGATTAAGATGCCATAAATACTGTTCCTGTCCATGACAGTAGAGTATGGAAAATTCATTTTACAAATGTTTAATTTGTTGCAGTGTTACTCTTAATGTGTTCATTTTCCAACTCATTATAGATGCCTTTAAAAAAGTAATCTGTTTCGGCCTGTTTTCTTTTGGAAAAAAGCTTTCTCAATTCAAAGCCACCCTTTTTAGTATCCTGGGAGCTGAACTATCAGACCAGAAGTAATGTAGTAACATAAACAACTCTTCTTTTACTAGTCTTCTTGTTTGAAGATTTCTGGGTTCAGGCATCTTAGCATAAATTTTAAATTTTCTTCATTGATGTACAACTTTAAATTGACTGGTTTGATTAAAGATATTGATATTTGGTAAAAGTCATATCACTAGGATAACATGTTTTTGTGATGAGTTGAAAAAGGACAATTTCACTGTTTATGGTATAAGCATATGAAATGATCCACTAATCAAGTTCCCATTAATTCCAGAATAACCAGCTTGGCTTAATATGTATCTCCTCTTTTCATCCATGAAATGCCCTGTGTCGTATTACAATAATTATAGGTTCATAGGTTCATACTAGGCTATCTGCCCGAGGGCATTTATAAGCCTAGCCCATCGTTTTGTGGCTTACGCCACCCCTTTAGTATGGGGAACTATACCCATTATTTTGCTGTGCCTCTGTCGAGCAGTGACACTGAGGTAATTCCTGGGGTATATCTGCGATCTCCCATCCATTGGTCAAGATTTCTCTTGAACAAGGCCAGCGAGGTGCTCTGCCTCGCATGTACCGGGATTTTGTTCCACAGCATAGGGAGTCTTTGGGTGATGAATCTATCCCTCCAGCACGTCCTATTAATAGCCGTGTCGAGGTTTAAGTCTCCCACCCTTGTGGCTCTGATGGATCTAGATTTTTTGAGGTGAAGCATATTCATCAAATCTGGGTTTGACATGGCCTTCTATGTTAGGCAAAGGTCACCTCTGAGCAAGCGGTAAGCAACTGAATAGAGCTGGAGTTCTTTTAGTCGGGCAGCATAGGACAGATTTTTGAGACCCTTTATCCTTTTGGTGAGGAACTTTTGTGTCCTCTCCAGCTGCTGCAAGTGTCGGGTCAGATACATTCCGAATGGGGCATTGTACTCAATCATTGGTCTGATGAGTGATGAGTAAAGGGAGACTATGACCTCCCTTGATCTAGATGAGAATCCCTTCATGATAAGGTGGGCAATGTAGAAGGACTTCCTAACTACTTTAGCTACATGGGTGTCGAATGACAGACTACTATCAACCTGGGTCCCCAGGTCCCTGATAACTTCTTCTGTGCTCAGTGGATTGCCACCTATTTGGTAGCTAGGGGTAACCTTGTTTTTCCCGAAGGGTATGACTATGCATTTTTTGGCATTTAACTTTAGGCCGTGGCTCTGGCACCAGTCATCCATTTCTGTGAGACCCTTCTGAAGGATATCTGTGTCAGATGTGTTTTCTACTATGGCCCAGTTTGCAGTCATCTGCAAACTTTGTCAGCCATAACCCTCCTGTGTTTGCTTGTACTCGGAAAAGTAGATGCCAAACAAGAGTGGGCCCAGGACTGAGCCCTGTGGGACACCACTTGTGACAGGCTTTGAGTCTGACATGGCGCCAGCAACTCTGACCCTGTGGGTTCTGTCACTCAGCCAGTTTGCAACCCATCTTGTGATGTATGGGTTAACATTTAAGCTGATGAGTTTTTCAATGATACCCGAGTGGGGTATTGTATCGAAGGCCTTAGCCATATCGAGGTAGGCTGTATGGACTGCCTTTCCTCATCAATGGCTTTGGTGACTGTTTCAAAAAGTCAACCAAGTTTAAAAGGCATGATCTGCCTTTGACAAAGCCAAACTGGGTTGGATCCAAAGTCTGCAAATTCCCTATGTCTTTATTTATGAGGTCCATTATGATCCTCTCCATGGCTTTGCAGATAAGGCTTGTCAAGCTAATGGGCGGTAATTTCCAGGGTCTGTGGAGGCACCGCCTTTGTGAAGTGGGACCACAGTTGCAGTGCGCCACTCCTGGCACGTATCCAGAGGTAAGACTTTGATTAAACAGCTGTCGTAGCTGTGGGTTTAATTCCTCATTGAGTTCAGGAGCACACAGCCGGGGACACCATCGGGTCCCATGGATGCTGTGTTTTTGCTTTGGAGAGAGCAGTTCTCACTTGGGTGTTGGAGATGTTTGGGGGCTGCACTCATTTGGTATAGATATCTCTCCTTTGGGGGAGGGGAGAAGTTTGCACTGAACCTGTCAGCCAGTATGTTGGCAATGTCTGTAGGATCAGTAATCTTCACATCATTTTGAACTAGTTCTGAGCATATCTGGGAGTTTCCTCCTAGGTTTCTAACATAGCTAAAGAAGGCCTTATGATTGTCTTTTGAGTCTTTAGCTATTTTTCTCTCGAAATTTGCTTTGGATGATTTTATGAGAGCTCTTAGTTTTTACTTATAGTGATCAAGGGTGTCTTACCTTTTAAGGATTTTGCTCTATCTTGTAGTAGCTTCCTCCTTTTGTTGTAGAGTTTGTTTATGGCTGGGGTCCACCAGACTGGACGCTTGCCTTTGGTACAAAGAGTCTTTGTTTTGCTTGGGATTGCCTTATCCATGCAGTCCTGCAGGTGCTGGTAGAAGGCGTTTGTAAGTGATTCAGCGGCTTGAGTATTGTTTTCCGCGGCTCGGGGCCTGAAAGGAGACCACACTAGTCTTTAGAAGTGTGAAGTCGGCTTTTGAGAAGTTCTTTACTGTGGTCTTTTTTATTTCAGGTGGGGTGGGATGAGGACCTCCAGCGAGATTAGTTTGTGATCTGATCTCACCAGTGAGGGGTATACTTCGGTGTTGAACATTGTGCTCCCATGTTCGTGATGATGAGATCAAGTATGTTATCTCCTCTTGTGGGGATGGTGACTAGTTGTTCCATGGCATTTGAGTTTATGAATTCCAGGAACTTTTGGGCTAGGGTGTTTGGGCTTGAGTAGTGTTCCCAGTCTATATTAGGGTAATTGAAGTCACCTAGTATAATGGTGTTTGGTGATACATTTATCCCCTCTAGTGTTTTCAGGAAGGCCATGTGAGTTTCCTGAGTTTGTGAGGGTGGCCTGTAACATGCTACAATTTGCAGAGCAGTCTTGCCTATGGTTAATTGCACCTGGATGGTCTCCGATGCATCGTGCGTTGCCACCAGTCTTGAGGTGTGGGTGTCCTTGATGAATATGGATACCCCCCCTCCTTTCTTGGTATTGTCCGGATTTTGCAATAATATAATGGCTTGAAAACTTCCTGTTAAGAATGAATATGTGAATTAATAAATTAAACCTTATTTGAATGTGGGGTGTAAATGCTCGTAAGGAAAATAAACCCATCTGTCTTCTGATTATTTACACCGTTTGATCAAATAAGGTGTATTCAGAAAACTACTTAAAGCTAAGTAATTATTAGCAACAGAATCTACCTTCTTTATCATATTCTGAAATGTCATTTACTTAGTTTAGTGTTTTTTAATTAACGTAACTAGTCCAACATATTTTATGATACTAACAGCTGCAGTTATTGTCTTCATTTGGGTGTTTTTACTATGATTCTATTGAAGATGCATCAAATGGTTGCCTGCACACATGTAATATGGGCCACATTATACTTTTTTATTCTTTTTAAATTCGTATCTTGTG
Organism: Protopterus annectens; assembly: GCF_019279795.1. Classification (NCBI taxonomy): domain Eukaryota; kingdom Metazoa; phylum Chordata; order Ceratodontiformes; family Protopteridae; genus Protopterus; species Protopterus annectens. The sequence continues at coordinate 732,345,090 of NC_056733.1, forward strand.
CAGTTACTTGTCATACACTTCCACCAGTGTTGTAACACTCTGCATGCACATTCAAAAACAACAAAAATTTACCCACTTTTGACATAAGTTAGATGCTTAATAAACATTTGTTAAGCATACCACACTTGAATACCTTTACTGAACAAAACCAAAAGTATGTTAAGAGGCCATTAGACTTCATAATGTAAACAAGTATGGGAATCCAAGCCTACCTGTACCATTCATTTAGTGAAAAATAAAAAAAAAAGTGGCAGTAATTGGACTTGCACTAAAAACTCTTAAACTTTGCTATGCTTATTCAAGTGTAGTGTGTCACAATCCCCCCACATGCACCTCTACTTTAGATGTAGATTTTCTGGCACTGAGAAGTTCCACTTGTCAGAGTCTTAAAAATGTTTAACTACTTGGTTCAGAATTGCAGTATCAAAATGTCAGCAAAGTAACAATTTTAGTTTGCCTGTCTAAATCAAGACAGCGTTACTTGATTTAACTTACTTTAATAATTATGTTTCTCAAAGATTATGAAGGGTGAAATGAAGCAAAGAAAATAATTATATCCTATGAAATTCTACTTTATTTTTAATGTGATTAGAAAAACAGTAAAATCCATTATTTTACTGAAATCATTGTAACTCTGTTAAATGGCTGTAGCATGGTATGCACATTCATTTTTTCATTGTGTGTATTTTCCTGTATAAAAGCTATATAAACTTAAGGTGTGTAATAAAAAAAATATGCAAACAATCTACTGCCAATCATTAGCGGACCGGAGTTCTGCTGTGGCGACCCCTAACCGGGAAAAGCCGAAAGAAAACAAAACAGTAGTTATTAAATTGTAACTAATGAAACAAAAGAACCATTTGGTTCCCAAAAAGAGTCATCAAATGTTCAAGGCAACTGGGCCATGTGGCCATTTATTGCTTGCATCCTTTTTCAGAGAGCAACAGGCAAGACTTACTGAGGGTGAATTTATGAGTACTCATCTGACTGTCTTCTGTTCTTCTTAAAGAAGGATAGTGTCACATTGCTTGGTTTGGTGAAGCAGTTTGTTCCAGTGAAGGGGTATTCACTGAGTAACAAATTTCTGTCCACTGTGATTTATTTGTTGAAGTTTAAGATCTCTGGTTCTAGTGTTCAGTTGACTGTTTGGTTTGTAGAGAAATAAGAGGTCTTGTACTGTCGGATCCCTAAAAGTCTGGAAGGCAAGGCACATATCACCCTTCAGGAATCTTTAGGGTACTGAATGCAGATACAAGGCCTCCAGCCTCTCTTGGTAAATCGGGTCCTTCAGGCCCATGATATTTTTTGTCAGGAACCTTTGGGTTCTCAGCCTCTCTTGGTAAATCGGGTCCTTCAGGCCCATGATATTTTTTGTTAGGAACCTTTGGGTTCTCACCAACTGCTTGATATATTTAATCAGTTACATCCCAAAGGGGGTGTTAGGTTTGTGCCTTATAATTGCAAAATATAAAGAGGAAAGGTCAACTTTGAATCTAGAGGAATTTAAACTTTTGCGATCAGCTGTGGGAGATGGACCTTCCTGACCACTGCTACAGAATGATGATCGAAGGAGGGTGAGAATCATCTACCCCATTCCATTGTCTCTCACAACATCTTCATTTTAGAGTGCAGTGTTTTCTATACTGTAAGCAGGGTGGAGGGTTTACTTGTCAAAAGCAACAATAATGTATCTTTTAGCATTTGGTTTTAACTGTTTTCAGTGCACAAGTTATTAATGTGTGTAGGTTCTGTTTATAGCATCTGCATTAAAGCTTAAAACTGAAGTGATACTATTTCATCACAAATCGATTAAGTCCACATAAGTTATTTAAAATAAAGTGTCAATGTGTGTTTACCACTTCATGATATAGAGAGAGATGACTGTGTTGCAGGCAACCTGCATTTGAATAGTGGCTCAGGTGACTGTTCGGGAGGATGGGTATGAGCTGGCAGCTTGACCATCCTGGGGGGGGGGCAGGAGGTGGTTCTGGCTCACCACATGGGTAACGCCTAATGAGAGAGCTAGGTGTGTACCCAATGGAGCTTGACTATAACGAGCAAGTGTAAGCCAAGGGGAATTCTGCATGTGAAGACGTACTTCCCCTTTGAGCGTAGATATAGCGGAGTTAGAGAGCCACCACAGGGGAGGAGGTGCTGTATTGGGGGGAGATGGTAGTCTGTCCTGCAGGACCGGCAAAGGTGGCCTGCTTCCCACAACCCGACTCTTGCTGTGAGATGATGTGCCATGTGGGAATCCCCAGACCTGAATGAATGGGTTGGAGGGTCTCTTCTTCTGGGAATTCCCAGCTCCACGAATGCCCATCCATGAGCCATCGGGCTTGATACTGTTGAGGTGCAAAAAAAAAAATGTCATCAGATGGCAGTGTAGTTATTTTATTTATGTATGCTTCTACTATAGAATTGCGTAGTAAGTCATAGATTCTATTGTATCCGTCTAAACAAAAATGATGCAGTTTAATTTGAATAATGCTTGAAAATGTTAAAATATTTGTCTTTTTTACATATGGCAACAACATTTATTTTATTTGTACTTTGCTGACCAGATTAGTCCCACTAGGCTAATATCCTCTTCAGGGGAGACTTGAAATAGTAATTTCATATTAACTAGTGGAAATTTGGCCAGGACACTGGGAAACTTCCCCCAGTTCTTTTCAGTAAGTGTGGTGGGGTCTTATACATCCACATGAGCTACCACCAACTTGGGCAGATGGGGCCTCATGTCACGTCAGAAGAGAAAAAAGGTGATTTGTTATGAAAACAAAAGTCACTAAAATGCCCCAACACAGATTAATGAAGTAAATGAAAACTGGTCGGTCCGTGACAGAAAGGGCATGTCTTCTAAAATACCTAAGTAGATTTAAATACGCATTTTAATCTGGCATCCATTAATGTCAGCAACGGCACTGCTACATTGGCTGATTTATCAGTATGTCACCCTGTTTTATTATTTGAATGAACAACTCCTAAACATGAAAAAGGCAAATTAAACATCCAGTGACTGTGTATCAAACATTTTAACCATATAAGTAGAAGAGCTGCACTTATTAGCTATATGAGTTGCATGAACCTTGACACCATTAAGAAGATAAGTACTAAACGACATTGGAGAAGATAAATTTGAAAGAGTCTGTCACGCCCGCTATCTTAATAGACTTGTACATTATTTTAATTTAGTTTCCCTGCTACTAGCTTTAGCTAAAAAGTTGAAGTAAAATGAAATGTATAACCACCATAATTACAGGATCACAAATACTAAATTAAACTGATAATTTAGTTTACTAATTTGCTTACCCAAAGATATGTTAATTAAAAATGTTATGTTGTATGGTAAGAACATTTTTTTTTTCTTTTTGGATGAAGATATTTTTCTACAAGGTGATAGTTACTACTGTGCAACGTAATAAAAATGTAATTCTTTCAAGACAATTACAGGTGTCAGCCTTGGGCCTGATCCCAAAAGATATGGGTAGTGCTGAGTAGGACCTCCTTTATAAAGCCAGCACTGCTTTGCAACAGTTGGTGAGGCACCTTTCCCCGGGAATACTAAACTAAGATGTTAGAGGGAGCCCAGTTGTGTGCTGATTTTACTTGAGAACACTGCCCTGAAGTGTGGTGGAACAAATGATTGGCGATGGCTTGATTCTGTTAGTCAGTATTAATGAAGCATATTACCTGTGGGAAGTGGTTCTCAAAAGTTGTCAAATGACCATGGTGTCGTCTTTACTGTAAAAGTTGAGCACATGCAATCTGCTTTGGATATCTACGTGTTACCTGTGCAGTACTGTTACTGAAAAGAAACAAGGAAATGTAGTTACAAATATATATGTTGAGTTGCTAAATACTATAATCCTTATTTATGTTGGCACGTCTTTTGGACTACTTACCCAGTCTCTCTTCCCAATCTTTTCTAACCTCCTCTGATTGCTTTCTACAGTTATAGTGCAAAATGTTATATGCCAAACTAATTATCCCTTTTTTGCAGCAGCTTATCTTCTAGAATTGAACAGAGTAGGCTTTTCATTTAGGATTCCCCTGTCCCGTTCTTGTTACCTATACCCTGTCAGTCCCTGATACAGAAGGTGGTTTCTAACCTGCAGTCCAAATGTCTTTTGGTGATGCTAGGATACTGTGTCTTCAGCTGGCTGGACACTGAAGCATGGCCTAAAAAGGGAGGCCTGCCATAGGCTCTAGAGCAGCCCCTTTTCCTTCCTTCCTTCCCACAAGTGCAACATGACAGTCTTCTTGAGTCCTGGCTTCCATCAGGGCATAGTGAGCAGACTGCCCACCCAGCACCCCCCCCCCCCTGGTGGCCCCACCCATCCTCCTGTAAGCTCTGTCACATGCCTCAGTTGGTCATCTGAACTGCAGTTGGAGCTTTACCATTAGGCGGGTGTAAATGTAGTTACATTTGATGTGAAGCATACCTTGAACAAGAATATGTTGTTATGCAGTCTTTTGTGAAGCGTGCGACAGTAGAATGATCCTCACAGCCACATAGCATTTAGAGTATATTTGTTTGCTGTACCTAAGCAACTGTTTGTTTGTCTTTCGGCTTTTCCCAGTTAGGGGTCGCCACAGCGGAACTCCGGTCCGCTAATGATTGGCAGTTGATTTTTACGTAAAGGCTTGCCAGGCCTGATGCACAACCTTCAACGAAGGTACGCCCATTCACGCAAGCCTCCACGCAGAAGACGCTCTAGCTGAGAATCGAACAGGACAGAATCTTACTGTGAGGCGACAACGCTACCGCAGCACCTGTACCTAAGCAACTGTGATTTCAGTATTATATCACACACTTATTTCACTGCCAGTTTGTATATTTGTATAAAGTAAAAGTGGCAGCATGGTGTGTACCTCTTGCTTCACGGTGTGTGCGTTTGTGTGTTGTGCAATACATTGTACTAAAATTTAAACCAAGTCCAAGCTGCATCTTATTTAAGTGTGTAGTGATTTATTTGTCTATGTATGGGTAGTGTCATCACATTTTCTGATTGGCTGTTAGTATTTTGCTGACACTTGTCACTGATGATAATTTGCTACAGTATTGAGAGGGTTTGCTGTCAGCAAAGGTGCTTCCAGTGTTGTGGACTGGCTTCACTTGTGTGATTGGAATACCTTCAGGACATTACTGTAAAGCTGTTTATACACTTAAAATCCCTGATGTTCATCATATTGATCACTGCTGCAGTAGCCATAGCCATAGCTATATGGGTTATATCTTGCCAGGGATATAACAGCTGGCCAGCTTCTAAAGCTTCAGGGCATCTTCCATGTGCCCAAACTGTGAAGCAGCTTGAGCTGACTAAAAGACAAGTTTGGGTGCAAAGCCCTTCAGAGCTTTACTGCAGCTGAAGAGTAAGCTCCTCTGAGGTTTGAGGATTGACATTCTGCTTGTGCTTTCCTTTGAAGACTTCCAATTTTTAGTCCAAGAACAAGTACAGACAGACCCTCTCCTACATTCATCCTGAAGCATCAAAACTATCATTGTAATCCAGGTGTTGTTAACTGGCCACCCTTGCGTCAGCCCTGTCTTCTGTGGAAAAAATGTGATGTTAAGTTGTCTATCTCGCCTTCATTCTTGCTGGATGGGTTCGGAGCCGACCTCGGCTCCGACTCGGCCACTCTAAAAGCTCGAGAGTTGGTTCCACCGGCTCGAGGCTCCCCTTATATCCCACAATGCTAGGCGAGAGTTACCTCAGATCTCGTTTGCCGCTACAGCGATCGAGGTGTTGGTTTTCTACCGGTTCTTGGTAAGTGACTTTCTTGTAAAGTTAGTGCATTTAAACCCCTTTATTTTTAATTTTTATACTTATTTCCCTTAGTTTAGAGGAATTCTTGCCCCTTTTTCTTAAAATTCCTGTTTTTTCCCCACAAGAACTTTAAGTTCTTCCCTCGGGCCTTCAGGCCTTCTTCCTTCCCTAGTGGGTGTGTGTGTGTGTTATTTTTCTTAATTTAAAACCTAGTTAGTTGTTTTATTTTAAGCTAAAACTAGACAGGGTGTAATCAGTGTGTTTCTGACTGTGTGTGTGATTGCACTTTAGGAATGTCTAAAGAATCAAAGGTCTCAGGCTTCAAGAAGTGTGATGCGTGCTGTCAGAAAATGTCTCTGACAGACGGTCACACTTCTTGTGTCTACTGCCTGGGACCTTTGCACCTGCAGGTCTCCTGTGCTGTTTGCCATGGCTTCAGTCCCAGGGTCCTGCAGGAAAGAAAAAATAAGTTAATTTTAAGAGGTTTACTCAAGCCTGAGGATTCCCTTACTGTGTCTTCAGGGAAGCCCTCCAAGGCTTCTAGGTCTTCGGCTCCAGCAACTGAGCCGAGACCTAAGGCTTCTAAACCTCCGCTTACATCGGCTCTGGCTGGAGCCGATGAGTCTCAGTCCACAGTTTCTGTGGTTCCCTCGGCTCCGGCTGGAGCCGAGGTATTAGAAATTCCTGTGTCGGCTCCGACCAGACCTTCGGAGCCGACATCTAGGAAGAGGTCCAGGTCACCATCCCTTGGCTCCATTCATTCGGCTCCAGGATCTCCCCTGCTGTCTGAACGGAGCCATAAATCTCACTCCTCTAGGTCATTGAGGCTGTCGGATCATGACCTTCAGAGGGTAGTGAGTCGACTTCTTAAGTCCGAGGAACTGGCCCAGATGCTTCAGAGCCCGACTCATCAGTCGATGCCTGCCCCTGTCCATCAATATATTCCTCCTCCGACTCCGTTGAGCTCGGAGCCGGGTCGTGTCGGAACCGAGACTGTGGTAGCGTCGGAGCCGATACAATTGTCTTCGGCTCCATCGTCGGCTCCGATTTCTTCCTTAGAAGAATCTCGGCGCCGGACTTCCATCGTCGGCTCCGAGGGGGTGAGTGGCATCGGACCCTTGTCCGACCCGCTCTTCCTCTCGGAGCTTGGCTGGTGAGTTCGGCTCCGACATCGGCCTCGAGCCATCACTGTCGGTGCCGAGGGGGTTCTCAGCTTCGGGCGGGGACCTCTGGCTTTGCCTGACAGGGGTGCGTTCGAGGTCATGCGGAGTGTGTTAGAGCCTGGCTCTACTCCACAGTCGGCTCCGTCCGCCCCTCCCTCTACGGTGCCTCAGGTCAAGTCGACTCACTCCCTCATCCCGGACCGCAGAGAGCCAGCTCCTCAGGAACCCCTGTGGGGATTTCATCCTCTTCCGAGGCCTCTCCTGATTTGGCAGAAGAGCCCCCTCGGAAGAGGAAGTGTAAGAGGAAACACATGGACTCACCTGAGTCCATCACATCTGACACAGATTTAGATGATTCCGAGGGTTCCCCGTTCCCCTTCTGAAGATGTCTCCTTTGCAGACATTCTAGAGATCCTGAAGCAGAGGGGAAATTGGCCAGCCCTTAACCCTTCGGAGGATGAATCTGTGTATCTTGAGGCGTTTGGCTCTCACCCTTCCACCTCCTGGGTGTCTCCCCCCTTTGACCCCCTCATGCAGGTGGTTGCTAAAAAGGCATGGACGGCTCCTGATTCAGTGGACCCCACTCCCAGGAGACCCTCCAAATTCATAACGGCACCAGCAGACAAACAGTACTTGACAAAAGGAGTTTCTGTGGATGCTATGGTGGTAGCTGCTGCCACTAAGAAGGAACTAGCTGATCCTTCAGTACCTGTCCATCCACCTAACAAGGAATCTAGGTCCATGGACAGGTGCGGAAGCGGATGTTCTCGTCAGCGACATTTACTATGCGTTCGCTGAACTACCTGTGCCATTTCACTCGTCTTCAAAGGGACTTGATCAAAGAAGCGAGTGACATGTTGAAGGACCCTACAGCTGCGGGTTTTCAAGATAAGATGAACACTCAGCTGGCTACCCTTAACTCCATAACCAACTCCTCCATGCGCCTCCTTTCTTATGCGGCTGATGGAGCGAGTAGGGCCGCAGGGACAGGTGTGGCCTTACGTAGGCATGCCTGGATGCGGCTATGCAATTTTGCGGACCCCTTCAAGACGTCTTTCACTAACTCCCCGTTTGATGGATCATCTCTCTTTGGTCCTCAAGTGAAAGAAACCTTGACTAGGTGCGAGACTGATGGCAAGACTCTTTCTGCCGTCAGAGTCTGTTTTTCTACTCCTTCTAGACCTTACCCCAAAGGCCAGAAAAGTGGGAAAATGTGGTTCCGTAAACAATCTCAAGGGACTTCGCCTGACGCACAAAGTCGTTTCCCTGCCAGAGGCAGAGGCGGGAATAACAATGGTAGACGTCGCCCTCGAGGCAGGGGGGCTCCGCAGAACCAGGGCAACCAGGAAGCTTTCTCTGATAAGCCCTTTCAGCATCCCTGAGTTGTTGCCCGACTGCCCACCTTCGGAGGCAGTCGGGGGAAGATTGTCACTGTACCCAGAAGCCTGGCTATCCCTGACTCAAGACAAATGGGTACAGTCCGTCATTTCCGAAGGCTATTCTATCCCCTTTCTTCGCATTCCAAACCAATCAAAAAAAATCCCTTCCAGATGTTCCACCCGCTCAAAGGGATCTAGCGGTTTTGGAAATTTCAAAACTGCTTGCAAAAAGAGCAATTCAGCCAGTTCCAGCAGACCAGCAAGGATCCGGAATCTACTCAAGGTTCTTTTTAGTTCCAAAGAAAACAGGGGACTGGAGACCAATTTTGGATCTCAGTATCTTGAACAGATCAGTCAAGAAAACAAGATTTCGGATGGTCACGCTGCAATCCATCCTTCCCTATTGGGAAAAGGAAACAGGATGAGCTCTATAGACCTTCAGGATGCGTACTATCATATAACAGTGAACAGACGCTCCAGAAGATTCCTCCGCTTCAGGCTGGGAACCAGTCATTTTCAGTTCGGGGCCCTGCCCTTTGGTCTCACCACTGCCCCCCGGGTGTTTACCAAATGCATGGCAGTGGTAGCTTCTCACCTGAGACGACAAGGATTCCAGGTGTTTCCATATTTGGACGACTGGCTCCTCACAGCTCCCACCAAGCATCTCCTTCTGATGGCCAGGGATTACACTTTTCGCATTTGTCAAAAGTTAGGCATTTCAATAAATTGCGAAAAGTCTGTTTTGTCGCCTTGTCGTACTATTACTTTCATAGGCGCAAATCTAGACACAGTAGACATGTCTGCAAGACTAACACATCAAAGAATAACAGACATTCACAAACTGGTCTCACTCCTTTTCAACAACAACAGAATCAAAGCCAGGTTGGTACTGAAAGTGTTGGGAATTATGGCGGCTGCCATACCTCTGCTTCCATTAGCCAGATTCCACATGCGGATCCTTCAATGGATGCTCTTTACACAATGGTCATACCAGCAACTTCCAATGTCCCACACCATTATGATCACGCAGGCGTGCAGAAATACATCTCATGTGGTGGATGTCTTCCCCTCAGCTCTTGTTGGGAAGACCCTTTGTTCCACCCCCTCCAGTTGCTACTCTGACAACGGATGCCTCCCTGATCGGGTGGGGGGGCATTATCAGGGCAGGACGGTCCAGGGCACATGGCAACCAAACGAATGCCACTTGCACATAAATGTTCTGGAGATGAGAGCAGTGCTTTTAGCGTTGCAAGCCCTTCAAGACTCTCTTCCCTTGGGAACGATTGCAATCCAGACAGACAATATGTCTGTAGTGTGGTACATCAACAAACAAGGCAGAACCAGGTCATACCCCCTGTGTCGGGAAGCACTCAGATTGTGGCAATGGGCGATTTCTTCTCAGCGGTTTCTGATAGCAACGCACATCCCCGGGAAGTCCAATCAAATTGCGGACAAGTTGAGCAGAGCTATCCTCATGCCTCACGAGTGGTCTCTGAAAGACTCTGTTGTGAGAGAAATTTTCCTCAAGTGGGGTCAGCCTTGCTGCGATCTTTTTGCTACTCCCCAAAACAGCAAGTGCAGAGAATATTTCACTCTATTCCCTTTACCAGGCCAACCCAGCAGAGACGCTCTAGTCCAAGTTTGGGGACTTCTGTATGCATTTCCTCCCTTCCCACTAATCTCTCAAGTGATACAGAAAGCTATCGCTCAGAAGGCCTCATTGATCCTCATTGCTCCTTACTGGCCTCGACAGGTGTGGTTCCCCTTTCTACATCAATTTCTATTGAGCGACCTTGGCATCTGGACCTAGTTCCAGATCTTTTGATCCATCAGTCGGGTCAGTTTCATCGCTCCCTCCCTCTCTGAACCTCACTGCTTGGTTCCTCCAGTTCCAACCTTAGCCAGGCTTCCTCAATTATCTCACTCTGTTCGAGATATTTTGATAGCTTCCCATAAATCTTCCACTCGGAAGATTTATTTGAGTAAGTGGAAACGCTTCACATATTGGGCTCAAGGAAGGGACATAGATCCTTTCACTGCTTCCATCCAAATAGTCCTTGATTTTCTAGCTGAACTCTTCCATGCAGGTTCATCTCCCTCTACTCTTAAAGTTCAATTGGCAGCTATTTCTAACTTTCATGTGGGTATTTCTGAATCTGCCTTAATGTCCCACAAGCTTTGCAAAGCCTTTTTGAAAGGAGTTTTTCTTCTCAGACCTCCTATAAGAAATCCTCCTTCTCCTTGGGACCTAAATTTAGTTCTTACTTCTTTGATTCTTCCCCCTTTCGAACCTGCAGTCTCCTGTTCTTTAAAATTGCTATCATGGAAGACTCTTTCTGGTAGCTATTACTTCAGCTAAGAGAGTTTCAGAGCTTCAAGCACTCAGCTGTCGACCTCCTTATCTATTGTTTCATAAGGACAGAGTATCCTTACGAACGAACCCGTCCTTTTTGCCTAAGGTAGTCTCGACGTCAAATCTAAATCAAAGCATTGACCTCCCTGTCTTTTTTCCAGAATATTCCAATAGGTCTGAACAAAATTACACTGCCTGGATGTTCATCGTCAATTGAGGTACTACTTGGATAGAACAAAACAATTCAGAAAATCTGACCAGCTGTTTGTCTCCTATGCGGAAGGCAGAAAGGGACTTTCAGTTTCAAAGGTATCATTATCCAGATGGCTAACATCTTTGATTTCCCTTGTATATGAAATTAGACACCAAAAACTGCCTAATAATCCTAAGGCCCATTCCACCAGAGCTTTGGCTACTTCTTTAGCCTTCCAAGACAGACTGCCTATTGACACCATTTGTGCAGCGGCTACTTGGGCTACTCCTCACACTTTCATTTCTCATTATAAGTTGGATTTAGCTTCTAGGCATAGAGCTAACTTTGGTTCCACTGTTCTCAGGAGTCTGTTCCGTTAGGCCACCCGGGACAAGGTGCTAGGGACGCGGTCACATCCAGCAAGAATGAAGGCGAGATAGACAACTTAACATATAGAAGTTATGTTCTTACCATAACGTTCCATGTTAGTTGTCTTCTTCTCTTCTTCTTGCCCCACCCTCCTTCCCCTGGCCTGGACAGACCTAGAGGAGTTGTGATTGTGACCTCTCTTTCTACCACCTCTTTCTTAGGCATATGCTGTTGTGCATATTTCCTGGATCAGGATGTAGGTCACCCTTCTTTCTCCCTGTTGTTAGAGGTGGACTCTGTTTAGAGTTATTCTGTTACTATTATAAGCTGGGGTTAGCTTACAAACGAGATCTGAGGTAACTCTCGCCTAGCATTGTGGGATATAAGGGGAGCCTCGAGCCGGTGGAACCAACTCTCGAGCTTTTAGAGTGGCCGAGTCGGAGCCGAGGTCGGCTCCGAACCCATCCAGCAAGAAGAAGGCGAGAAGAAGACAACTAACATGGAACGTTATGGTAAGAACATAACTTCTATTTTTATCTTGAATGCTGGAAAATGTAGTGTACTTGTTTTAAAAATATTTTCTTATAATGCAGCACAGAGCATAATAATTTTGATTTTGTGTTCCTGAATTTGGGTTAATGATATTTTTTGCTCTTTCCACTGAGGCATAAATGCCCTTGTGCATGACATTTTCTCACTTCTGTTGTATCTGTAGCTACACCCTTGATTTGTTACACCCACCCCCTTTAAAAGTACAACAACACAGTACAATATCAGCAATACATCTGCATACTGTGGGAGTAGAACCCACAACCTTCTGCATCAAAAGCAAGTATTTAACCAGTTATGTTATTAA
>NC_056733.1:732359673-732362173 GCF_019279795.1 Protopterus annectens
AAATGGTTTCTGAAAGTCATTCGCTAAGATTGTAGATGGCAGTGGGAGGAAATTCCTCCTTTCCATGGGCTCATTCCTCATCGTCCAGGTCAGTTTCTTTTGTTTCCACCTGTTCTTTATCACATGGTGTGATGGAACCAATTTCTCCTCCCCAGGTGAGGAATTGTTTTTATTCAGGGATGTTCGTAATGCCAAATAAGGGAAATGCCTGTAGACCAGTTCTGTATCTTTCTTTCCTAAACCTGTTTGTGATGGTGCCCAAATTAAAAATTATGCCACTTTACAACCTGTTGCCTTGTCTTCTTTTTTCAAATATCTGTTAAAACTGGATTTAAAACTGCTTATTACATCCCTATTCATCCAGGCTTCAGGCATTTCTTTCTTTCTTTAAGCCAGAAACATCTTATTTAAATTGGCACATTTGACATAAGCAGTCTTCGATTTATATAAATGAAAACAAACCATATTTACGTAATGTTAGCTGCAGACATTATACATCACTTAATAATCTATCCAGTCATTGTCAGGCATTACATGGCTCATTTAAGTCTTGCCTTCCTTAAAAATTCATTTCTCCTCTGTATGTATTGTTCACACAATTCCTATGTAATTTACTCTGACCCTTTTTTTAAAGACCCCAATTCCAGTTGTTTTATCTCTGGTACTGTATTCACCACTTTTTGTACAGTTGGTGTAGACTTTGATTTCCATTTTCTAGTAAGTGCTTTTTTTGGCAGCCACCGTAATATGATTGAGCAAGGCCTTACTATGTCTAAGCAATTCTGCTTCTGTATTGTTGTTGTGTCTTTCGGCTTTTCCCGGTTAGGGGTCGCCACAGTGGAACTCCGGTCCGCTAATGATTGGCGGTAGATTTTTACGTGCCGAGTTGCCGGCCCTGAAGCACAACCTTCAACGAAGGTACGCCCATTCACGCATCGAACAGGACAACGTCTTACTGTGAGGCGACAACGCTACCGCAGCACCACCACCTCAGTATAATTCTGCTTCTGTATCGTAGCTCAGAAAAATCATTTCCCTAGTTAAACCAATTTGCTCACCCATTATCTTCAACAGAGTAGTCTGCAGGGAATTTTTAATAGGTGCCTCTTTCTTCCCCATCACACGTCCAACATTTGCTGTCTACCTGAAGAAAGATTCTCTGGAGTCTACTTTGGGTATAAACATCTTTGTGTAAACATTTCTAAGCAAAACTTCTAAGTCTTCTAGATTTAGATTTTGTTGCATATTTGGGAGACGTGTATATATATATATATATATATATATATATATATATATATATATATATATCCCCTCATTGTTTCTTTGTGAATTGCTTATCCAGGCTGTCTTCCTAATCCTTTTTAACCTCCTCTGATTCTTATAATTACCATGCTATATTTTACATGCACTACTAGTTGTTCCTTTTTTAATGGCAGCTTTTGTTCTAGAATCTACTAAAAACTCTACCAGTGCTGGTCTTTACTTTAGGACCCCTCCCCCCATTTCTTTCTGTTTGCCTATCAATCCTTGGTAGGGAAGGCAATCTGTAATTTGCCATCCAAATAAATTCTTGGCATATTCCCATTATATTACTTTTCCCACTGTAATTTGCTCCCAGTACCTTGGTTCCTTTGCCTGTTTTCTCCAATAAACTCCAGCTCCCTTTTCCCTATTGTCTGCATGTCTAATTGCAGTCATCCCTGTCAGCAGAATCTCCTTCCTGCATTCCCATGTTGGTTAGTTCTTAGCATACTTTCTGCTTCTTTATGAATATAATATTCTGTATGATTATTGTTATTCTCCTTAAAGATCTGGATCCAAAATTCCAGTCTCACCTTGTTTCTTGAGCTTCCCCCTGTTTCATCATCATCTCTTTCCACTTCCTAGATAGGCTGAATACCTTTTTTGGAAGATATGAGGAGGGGAGCACCACAAGTCTGCAAAGGTTACACACAGAGCAGTATGATGCAGTACTCAGCCTTAGCCCAATGAAAGTAAAAAGGGTGCTACAGAAAGTCGATCCCAGCAGCCGGTCCAGGTAATATCTTTGGTAAGGTGTTGAAGAGCTTTGCAGACCAACTATGTAGAGTACTCACAGGTATATTTAACACTTCACTGGGCCTAGCAAAGGTCTGGCCTGTTGCACTATTATCCACAGTTATGAAACGTTTTGACAGGCTAGTCGAACACTTGTCTGTGGAATTACCATCAAGTTTTGATTCACTGTAGTTTGCCTACAGGGAAAACTGATCCATGGCTGATGCTATAGCAGTCGCATTCTTGAGCATCTGGAGAGCAAGGACAGCTATGCGAGAATGTTATTAGTCAACTTTAGCTCAGCATTTAACACAGCTGTCCCTATGTAATCGATCAATACGTTAGTATATCTGGGCATCAGCAAACACCTCTGCAATTAGATCCTAGACTTTTTGATTAACAGGCCACAGAAGGTTTGTGTGGGCAAGAATACCTCTTGGAGCATAACACTCAACACAGGCGT
>NC_056733.1:732367173-732374673 GCF_019279795.1 Protopterus annectens
ACAGGTACTAAAGGAGGCAAGAAAACCTGCAACTACAAAGTCTTGTGTTGACAAACAGAAAAGATTCTCTTGTTGGTGCATCGCCAGTCACAGGGGCCCTGAAAGGGAAGTAGCATCTCTAGTTATCAAATATTCGTGAGACCTGCTTTAGATGACTTGTATGTTTCCATCCAGGTATGTATTGCAACCATCTCAGCTTGTTTGCCTGTGGATCCCCCACTTTCTTTTATGTTTGTGGTCAAACAGTTTCTGAAAGGAGTGTTGCAGACTGAGACCCCCTTGCAAGCAAATTCCTCCTCTTCTGGATTTCACTTGTGTTCTAGAAAAATTGGCCTTGACTCCCTTTGAACTGGCCTCTCAGGCTCATTTTCAGGTTCTTTACTTGGATAATTGTTTTGGTTGTTGGTCTGACATCTGCTAGCAAGTGTTTGAGTTGCAAGCTGTCGTGGTGGGTGAACCCTATCTGGTTTTCCTCAGGGATGTGGTCGTTCATACCTAAAGTTGTTTCAGATTTTACCTTGAATTAAATTATCAGTCTCCCAGTTTTCTTCCCATAGCCAAAAAAAAAAAGATTCTATATACATTGGAAGTGCGCAGTCAGCTTAGGTGCAAGAAAGGTCCACATAGTCACCAGTACTGTCATAAACAAAAGGAATCCCACTAAATAAAAAAAACTGCTTGAACAGCAAATAAAAAGCAATTTATTCATGAAAGTTGACCGCTTCCATCCCAGTAATCTCGGGGCTTCATCAAAACATCTCCCAGCTTGGTTACTGAGATGAAAGCGCTCAGCTTTTCATAAATAAGTTTTTATTTATTGTTCAAGCAATTGGCTTTTTTATATAGTGGGATTCTTTTTGTTTGACAATGCCAGTGACTACATGGACCTTTCTTATTTGGTTACTAGTTACATTTTGGTCGTGCAGTATACACACTCCATTGGGTTCTCAGGTACTACCTTGACAGAAGAAAGTCCTTCAGGAAGGCTAAACAGTTGTTTAGTTCCTGTGCTGGAAGTAGAAGATCAGTCAGTGTTTAAACAGACTGTGTCCTTAAAGTTTTCCTCTGCAGTTGTTTTTTGCTATTCCTACTGTGGTATATCAGTTCTTTCAAAGTTAAGGCACATACTACCAGGGTCCTGTCCTCTTCAGTGGCATTCTGGAAAGGGGTGGACTCTAGAAATTTTCTAGAGGCAGCAACATGGTCCTGTATTCATACCTTCACTAAGCACTACAAACTGGATTCCCTTTAGGTCCAGAACAGGTTGTGTTGAGACCATTCCCTGTCCTCCCAGGTGGCATAAGCTTTAGTAATCTGCCCATAGGCTACTGCAACAGTGAAAATGAAAAATGTAGTGTAGTTTTGTAAATCCAGCTTCCCCATATTGGTAGGTGTTCAAACTTCTTCACTGCTGCAGTTGCTGCAGCTACCCACCATCCTTTGTACATAATTGAGGTGGGACACAATTTCCTTTGTTACAGCTGTTGTTTAGATGTTTTTTAATGGTGATTATTGATGGTTGGTTCTTGGCCAAGGGTGAATCTTCCTTTTTTGAGGGAGTAAAATCCAGAAAATTTACCTCACTCTGATTGCTGATATACTTTCCAAGTCTATCAGCAGGCAGAGTGAGAGAGAGAGGGAGAGGAGTTTGTCAAGCTGGCAGGAAGACTTTTGAACAGCTGCTGTTATGGATAAGTAGGATTTAAACTGCTCAGCAGTAGAGATGTTCATGCACAATCTGTGGTGCTAAAGTAAGTGTCCAAACTTCAACATGTTCTGCTCTTTATGCGTGCTTAACCTTCCAGAAGACATTTTTTTGTTTTCCCTTCTTTAGTAGGAGCTCTGCACATTGAACTCTGTGTAGAGATTAAGCTGCTGCTCCTGTGTTGTGATTGTGTTTTTACCTGATTCTAACTGATCTTTCTAGCTTGCTATTTAACTGAATGACACCTGGTGCTGTTGTGGGAATACTGACAACAGATGATTTGGGTATCCTTTCTTGGAAAAGAGAGAGAGCAAAGTTAGGTTATTTGAAAAGTAGTAATAAACCATAACAGGGAAACCTGATTTACATGTAACTTTTGCTCATGTGTCTGTATTTATTTGTGTTAATTACGTTGGGGCTTTGTTGAGTCAACTTTATTGCAGAGTTACTCAGATTAAAACAGGAATCCAGGGAGAGTACTTTATTATTATTTGTAGCAGTGCTAGATGAAAATTCATCTAATGTTCTTTGCATGAGTGGTGAAGCAGTGTGATCTATGCACCTGTCTTTAGATGTGTAACCAAGTAGTGCCCAAGGATTAGGCAGCTGGAGTATCTGGTTTTTAGTTCTGTTTCAGGAGTTTATGGAGGCCAGTGATAAAACAAACATTACGCTGGGACATGTAGTTTATTAGCGTGTGTGTGCCCACACGCGTGCTTGTGAGCTGGATGAGTCAAGTTATTCTCTCTCTCTTTCCCCTGAATCTGTACCTGTCTTTATAACACAGTTGTAAAGCACTGTAACGAACCACACAGACCACTTTATCATTGGCAGTTGTGCCCGTTTCTTTGTTTGCCTCTTTAGTCATCTGATAGCATGCTTGTTTGTAATTTTTTCAGCTGTTTTTAACAAACTGTTTTATGTGGAATAAATGAGAAATGCCATCTGATGGTGTAAAACGGCCCATGGGCTTACAGCAAGAACTCGGCAGGTTGTGAGCAAGGGGAAGTGATGGCACTGAGTTAGGATTACCAAAAAAGGGCAGCTGTCTTATTTATCTATCAGACAGACAGAAGGAACCAGTTTAAATCAGCAGTCCTCATGCTTTGCAGTGTCCTTCACCAGATGTGGAACTGGCAGAGGTCTTACATACATTATTGGATTGTCTGCCAATTACCATTTATCAGAACCCTTTCAGTTGAGCCTTAGAGACTGAACAGGCAGCTTGTCAAATAATTTTTTAATGTTGTACAAAGCCACCCATACCTTCCATTTAAGGGGCTTCTCCCTTGTAACCCACTAGTATAACCTACTTGAGAGTTACTTGAAGTGAAGAATAAGGTATGAAATTGTTGATAAATTGATTAGTCTTTCAGATTCTGTCAAGCAGACTTTTTATATATCAGGCTTGTACAGATTGTATGGCACGCTTTTGTTTGACTGGCAGTCAGAGGTAAGATGATTTAAAACGAGAAGAAATTAGGATGAATTGTAAACTCATTTTCTTTTTACTTCTTGATTTGTTTAAAGCTTTTGATCTAGTCTGTCACCAAAAACTCTTCTATCAAATGTCTTCCTTAGGTCCGTCAAAGTCCACAGTACTCTGATTTAACAGCTACTTAACAGAGATACATCAGTCTGTTAAACGGCTTTCCACCTTTTCTCCCTTTCTTCCTGTCAGTACTGCATGCCGTAAGGCTCCACTCTAGACGCTGTACTCTTCAGTATGTTCACTAATAGTCTATGTAAATCCTCTCAGCAAAATTCCTTCATAATACGCTGACTATTCTACCTCAATTTGCGCTTCAGATAACCTCTTATATCTACAGAGTATTACTCAACAAGTCTAACTCTTTTGAAAGTTATGGCCACAGGGTAATCACCTGCTATTAAATCCAGAAAAAAAAATATTTCTTTTTTCAAAACCCCATTTCCATGAAAAAACAACTTTAAATAATACCATGATTGCAGTTACCTCGCATACAAAACTACTTGGCATGACAGTTGATGATGACTATCTTAAATTTGATTTTATATATCCACAGCAGCATCTAGAAAACCCACCAAAAGCTAATTATCCTTCATAGAGTAAAAAAAATTCCTTACAAACCCTGCCAAGATAACTCTAGCTACCACTTGCCTCTTATTGTGTCTCCTGTATGGAGCACCTGTCATGACCAACTTACAACCATTACTTAGTTTAAACATGAAGAGCTACAACAAAGTTGTCAGAGCTGTTTGCAGAAAATCTTCCCAGACTCGCCACTGTTGAACACAAAAAGCCCTTAACTGGCTCAAACTTCCCCACTACCTGTCTTATACCCAGTTTATCTTAACTCACATAATCATCTATACCCCATTTGGCCTGCTAGCAATTTAATCCCATACTTCACTTCTATCTACCAGTGGCCCGTTGATTAAGTGATAAACAAGTGCTTGCCATCTCCAAGCCACAAAGGGCTGCTGTGGTTAGTCTCTATTCTAATAATGTATCTAGAGCTTGAGTAAAATTATTATATCAATCATGTCCATCTGACACCTTCATTATTTTAAGACCATTACTAAAATGCTTCCTGTCTGCCTTCTGGTTTTGCCCCTGCTCCTCATCTGGGACATAGCTTCTCCTAACATCCTTCATTATCTCCCTTTAAAGCAGTAAATCACTTAACCTGCTTATGCCCTGCTGATACTTCATTTTACTGTAGTCCTTAAACTACTGTACCTACTTCTAATTAACACAACCAAATTACCATTCCATATCTACTTCTCTATTAACACTTACATTAGAGTGAGGTATTAGAGATAATAAGCAAGTTTATTTCTTAAATTACTCCTTGATATCTTGTACGCCACTCTTCTATCTGTCAAGTTTCAATACAGTCCTTGTATATTAATGTTTATGAACATCAACATATTTTTAGTATACTGACTACTATGCTGTATGTTCACTGAAACTGCATTGTAAAAATTGATTGCATTAAATCTGTTACCTTGGAGCTTTTCCTGTTGGGCCTCCTATGTAAAAGGGAACTTGTTTCCCAGTCAGACTTTCCTGGTAAAGAAATTTTAATAAATAAGGGTACTTTATCATTGTTATTGACTGTCTTACAAAAATATGAGGTGAAATGTGAAAATATATTTAGTAAGACTTCAGTAACACCTGAATCTGCAGCACAAATCTTGATTTGATGCATTCTGATTTGCTGTTTGAGGTTCACTGCTCAAGAAAAGGGGAATGAGAGTTTTCTGTGTGGGGAAACAAACTTCCTAATCCCTGCAGCCACGTGTGGCTTATGTAAGTGTACTGTATATAACAAACATGTGTGTGTGTGTGTGTGTATATATGTGTGTATATTTTATATATATATATATATATATATATATATATATATATATATATATATATATGTGTATATACACACACACACATTACAAATGCATACATGTATGGAATTCTTTATTGTGGTTCATTTTGCCCTTTCAGTCAGTAACTAAGTAATTAGCGTGTTTTGGTTAAATAGTAATCAAATTCTTGCACATTGGCAATTTGAAATCGTGGAACAATGGGAATTAAGAAGTTCCTCCTTTTTCCCCACTGTTGTGTTTTCTTGGAGTTGGTTAAAAAAAGATGTGCAGAGAGTGTGGGAGTGCAGGGCGTATTTTGTTCAGTTGATGTGACTGTCAATGTCCTGAGGTTGAGAGAACAGAATCCAGTTGGTGTCTCATCACTTACTGTATAGTCATGTACATGTATAGTTGTGTACAGTTATTGACTTTAAAAAATAGCTGACCACCTCGCAGTCTTCACAACAGGTGGGACTACACTTACCATTTTAGCTTAAACTCTATTGTAGTGGAGCAGTAAATCTAACACTGGGAGCTTCAATTCTGTCACCTATAGCACAAGAGCAGCAAGTAGTTAGCTCAGCCCATAAAATTTTTCCAGACTACTGAAGGCCCCTCCCCTTACCCATAATCCCTACTACTGAATCCTCACTTCTTTTCCAGATCTGTTCAGATGTTTTGTGAAGTTACAGTGCCCAGAAGATGGTCCTAGGTTACTGCTCAGTCTTTTCTGGTAAAAATGCTCTTTTTGAACTTTCTCACCTTACTCAGATAAGATCTTTATATTTTCTGTTACTGGTAGTTTATTGTAGCTTTTTTTAATAATTGTATTGCTAGAGTTTTGGCAGGCTGCTTTTCCTCTTTTCTAGTGTTCATGCTAGTTTAATTTAATAATTTTCTTTTGCTGCTTCATTACAGCTGTTAACTATTTTGTTGTTTGGAGATGTAGGGTTTTGGTTAGTTTTTTTCTTTAGCAAGGTAAGGGGTTGCATATGATGAAGTGCTGCAGTCCTGTGAAAATTACACCCAAGGATTAACACACAAAATATTTAAGTGCTTAGCTGACTAAATCTTTTGTGCCCTATTTAAACCATCAGCTATTAAGGAATTGAGAAATTGCTTTGGGCTGCTGGAGTTTACATCTTTCCCTGCAGGGCATCATAGGTCTGCTCATTCTACTTCTAGGCCCTCTTTTATTTAGTGGTAGGTACTTCCAACAAGCATATGCATATTTCCACCAAAAAAAGACTTACTGTTGTCTGTTGCTGCAAACGATATTCATGATGTTGTAGCTCTTTCAGCTTCTTTCTCTTAGTCTGTGCGTGGTGTGCTTCCAATGAAGAGAACTCCACTTTTCTTTTTTCCCTGATAGTGTAGGTTCTGTGGCTTCAGAGCTAGATCTCCAAATCTGCAGTCCTTCTTCTGATGTGTTTGGTAGACAGTAAAGGTCATTTTGTTCAGCTGGACTTTAAAAAAAATGTGGCAATCCTTTTTTTTATTTTTTTGGATGCAGTTCTGGTTTCAAGTGTCCTTTCCTACTAGTGTCAGGAGCTCTAAGGCATCTTTTGTTCGCTTGACTTGTTTGATTTACCTCCAGATTCTTTCTCTCTGGACTGTGTTTGAGTTCTGTTGAGGAATTGGTCAACCCATCAACTTTGGTGTCAGCATCACTAGTTCTCTTCAGCCTCAACAGTGTTTGTCATTAGAGCAATTGGCATGAAGAGCTTGGCTTCTTAGGTTCATAGGTTCATACTAGGCTATCTGCCCGAGGGCATTTACAAGCCTAGCCCATCGTTTTGTGGCTTACGCCACCCCTTTAGTATGGGGAACTATACCCATTATTTTGCTGTGCCTCTGTCGAGCAGTGACACTGAGGTAATCCTTGGGGTATATCTGCGATCTCCCATCCATTGGTCAAGATTTCTCTTGAACAAGGCCAGCGAGGTGCTCTGCCTCACATGTACCGGGATTTTGTTCCACAGCATAGGGAGTCTTTTGGTGATGAATCTATCCCTCCAGCACATCCTATTAATAGCCGTGTCGAGGTTTAAGTCTCCCGCCCTTGTGGCTCTGATGGATCTAGATTTTTTGAGGTGAAGCATATTCATCAAATCTGGGTTTGACATGGCCTTGTATGTTAGGCAAAGGTCACCTCTGAGCAAGCGGTAAGTGACTGAATAGAGCTGGAGTTCTTTCAATCGGGCAGCATAGGACAGATTTTTGAGACCCTTTATCCTTTTGGTGAGGAACTTTTGTGGCCTCTCCAGCTGCTGCAAGTGTCGGGTCAGATACATCCCGAATGGGGCATTGTACTCAATCATTGGTCTGATGAGTGATGAGTAAAGGGAGACTATGGCCTCCCTTGATCTAGATGAGAATCCCTTCATGATAAGGTGGGCAATGTAGAAGGTCTTCCTAACTACTTTAGCTACATGGGTGTCGAATGACAG
>NC_056733.1:732379673-732383272 GCF_019279795.1 Protopterus annectens
ATTATGGCACCCAGTTTGCAGTCATCTGCGAACTTTGTCAGTCATAGTCCTCCCGTGTTAGCCTGTACCTCGGAGAAATATATACCGAACAAGAGAGGTCCCAGGACTGAGCCTTGTGGGACGCCACTTGTAACTGGTTTAAAATCTGACATGGCACCTGCAATTCTGACCATGTGGGTTCTATCCCTGAGCCAGTTTGCAACCCATCGTGTGATATAGGGGTTGATATTTAAGCTGGTGAGCTTATTTATGATGCCCGAGTGGAGTATTGTGTCGAAAGCTTTTGCGAGATCCAGGTAGGCTGTGTGGACTACCTTCCCTTCATCTATGGCCTTGGTGACTGTTTCAAAGAAGTCCACCAGGTTCAAAAGGCAAGATCTGCCCTTAACAAAGCCGAATTGTGTAGGATCCAGTGTTTGGAGGTTCCCAATGTCTTTGTTTATGAGTTCCATGATGATATGCTCCATAGCTTTGCAGACCAGGCTAGTCAGGCTTACAGGGCGATAGCTTCTGGGGTCCGTTGTGGCACCCCCTTTTTGGAGTGGGACCACTGTTGCTGTACGTCATTCCTTGGGTACATATCGTGTAGTAAGGCGGAGATTGTAAGACGCAGCCCGGGACATCGTCTGGACCCATTGATGCTGTATTTTTTGCTTTTGAGAGGGCAGCTCTTACCTGTGCATCTGTGATGTCAGGGAGGCTACACTCTGGGATAGACTTGCTCTTTTGGGGGGGAAGTTTGCACCAAACCTGTCTGCCAGGATGTTGGCAATGTCTGTGGGTTCAGTGTATTTTTTGTCATTTTGCACCAACTCTGAGCATATCTGGGAGTTGCCACCCAGGTTCTTGACATAACTAAAGAAGGCCTTGTGATTATCTTTAGCAGATTGTGCAATTTATCTTTCGAAGCTGGCCTTAGATGATTTTATGAGGGATCGTAGTTTCTTGCTAGTACTGATCAGAGATGCCTTCCCTTTTTGGGATTTATTTATTTATTTATTTATTTATTTATTTATTTATTTCAGTTTGATTACCGGGGAAGTCCACTGGGCCAGAAAGTGCCCATTTTCAGTGGAGGCCCGGGGAGAAAAGCTCCACAAAAAAAAAACCACACACTACACACAATAAGAGGTTACAAAAAGAAATTTCAAATACAGAAGTAAAAATACAAGTATGAATTGATGCAAAACAGGTATAGTAAAATAAATTGTCATTGTACAAGCAATGAGACAAAGTTGCAGGTTTTTACATTCAGAGCAATAGGAATCAATTGTCAAGAAATAGGCATCAGTGATTACTGGACAGTTGTGTTGTATACATGCTAAGAGTTGAGAGAGAAATTGAAAGAACAGAAGGTGATGGAATAAGTTTGAGTAAGGTAAATAGAAAAGGAGAGGACGTAGTGAAGTTTGCATCAGGAGTTTAGTAGGCTCTATGGGGAAATGTATTTGTATTTATGTAGGGTGAAAGCAGGAGCATTTATGCTTTGGAGGATAGAAATGAGAAAAGTTGAGTTTTGAAAGATTCTGGGTAAGGTATTGTCCTAAGTGAGGGAGGAAGAGAGTTCCATTTTTTGCCTACTATGAAAGAGAGAAGGAGTTGGCCTGCAGGGCGTTTGGGTTTATGAATAGCGATGAAATTTTGATGTTCAGATCTCAGGGATCTGGTTGGGATGTAAGGGGGAAGGATGTTTGTTAGAGCTGGGCACTTATTAGGAAAAAATATTAATTTGTGAGCAGTGGTAAGTTGGAGGTAGTCGAGGTAGTTAGGGAGTTCCAGCCAGTTCAATGATTGTAGGAGAGGCAGTGGTGAGTACAGGTTTTGGATTTGGTTGCGAATTTGGAGATTTTATTGTAGCAAGTTTCAAGTTTAGAGGTGAGGGAAGAAGACAGGTTAGTTAGAAGAGGCTCCATATAGTAAGGAAGGAAGGAGATAGGTAGTTGCTAAAGTATGCCTGGAGGAGTTGGAGAAAGCGGTTATTCCTGTAGAGCATGCCAAGTTTTTGGTGGGTTTTCTTGATGTTTTGTTGTACGTGGATATCAAATTTGAGGTATTCATCTATGGTGATACCTAGGAGTTTTGCAGAAGGAACCACTTCTATGGCAGTGTTGTTTTGGCTAAGGACTTTGAAAGCATTTTTGTCGAAGGAGTAGGCCCTGGTGGGTGGGAAGAGAAGTATTTTAGATTTATTAGAGTTGAGAGAGAAATGGTTGCAGTGCATCCAGTTCTCAGTAGTAGAAAAAGCTATTTGAGTTTTTGACAGTAATTCTGGCAAGTTGGCAGCGGAGCAAACTAAGGTGGAGTCATCAGCGTATTGGATAACTGTTGTGTCAGGGATGACAGAGTGAAGGTTATTTATGAAGATGTTGAAAAGCATGGGTCCAAGGATGGATCCCTGGGGAACACCGGTGGGAGTGGGCAGGAATGAGGAGGTAGAGTTATTCCATCTGACAGCTTGTGATCTGTCAGATAGATAGGTAGCTGGAGAACCAGGAGAGGGTTTCCGGGGAAAGATGAAGGTTAGAGAGATGACAGAGTAGGTGATTGTGGGAGATAGTGTTGAAGGCTTTAGAAAGATCTAGTAGTGTTGAGGATACTAGTAAGCCGGAGTCTCGGGCCCGATTTACTGTATCTAAGAAGGATAGTAGCGTAATGGTGCTGTGGCCAGGGCGGAAACCATGCTGGGTGGGAGTTATGAGGTTATTTTGGGTTAAGAAAGGCATAAGTTGGTGGTGGACACATTTTTCAAGAATTTTTGATATAGGTGAAAGAAGGGCGATTGGGTGGAAGTTGGAGATATTAGTGTTTTTGCCTCCTTTATGAAGAGGAAGGATGAAGGCAGCACGCCAGAGTTTGGGTACGTAAGATTCTTTTAAAGATCTATTGATTAGGATGCTGATAGGGATGGCAATACCTTCAGCAGCAGCTTTGAGGAAGGAGGAGGGTATGTTGTCAGGGGCATTTGAGCAAGGCTTTAGTTTAGTGAGGAGTCTCTTTATAAAAGTAGTTGGAACAGGTTTGAGATTGAAATTAGGAGGGGAGTGAGGAGGGTAGGAGGGAGAAGAGGAATGAGAGTAGGAAGGATTGTTGTCTGGGAAAGATTTGGTAAGATTAGCTATAGAGTCAGTAAAAAATGTGTTAAAGAGAGAGCTGAGTTCTGAGTCAGTTATGCTAGGGTCAGGGCAGGGATTATTCCTGGATCCTGGGAGGAGTAGGGAATTAATAGATTTCCAGAATTGTTTTGGGTTTACGTTATTGTTAGACTGAAGTTTATTATAATAGTTTTTTTTGTCAGAGATGATTAGTTTTTGCTCCATAATGCCCGGCAAACCAGCACATAAAACTCTACTGCCAATCATTAGCGGACCGGAGTTCCGCTGTGGCAACCCCTAACTGGGAAAAGCCGAAAGACACAAACAAACAATGTAGTAGCTTCCTCCTTCTGTTGTGTAGCTTATTTATGGCTGGGGTCCACCAGACAGGTCTCCTGCCTTTGGAGGAGTGAGTCTTGGTTTTATTTGGGATAGCATGATCCATGCATTCCTGTAGGTGTCCATAGAATGCGTTTGTAAAGGATTCTGCGGTTTGGGCCATATTTT